>NC_142797.1:58324711-58580485 GCF_049724085.1 Artemia sp. Qi Xiang Cuo | reverse complement strand
GTATTTCTTGGTGTTGAGGTAAACAAAAATCTTTACATTCGAGGTTTTGTTTTATAATTTTTATAAAACAATATGTAAAATTTTTTTTTTTGTGTCCATATTATTTAATCTTTCAATGAAATTTTCTATTATTATTGTTTCTTTTTTATTATTTAACAAAAAAGCTTAATATTTTATTCGTGGGTGAAAAAAGTAAGAACTTCAATTTGGAAAATGGGCCCAGGAGGGATATATCAGAAAGTAACGGGCTCTGCAATAGTCTATGAAGAGTATTTCTTGGTTTCTAAATATAGAAAGAGCTGTAAAGTAAAGTTGTGGGTGAAAAAGATAAGTACTTTTCTCTGAAATGGTCTTTGAACAGTATTTATTGGTGCTGAGGTATCCAAAAAGCTGTAAAGTATAGTTGTGGGTGAAAAAGATAAGTACTTCAAGTTGGAAAATGCGCTTAGGAGGGACATTAAGAAAGTAAGTTGCTCTGACATGGTCTTTGAAAAGTATTTCTTGGTGTTGAGGTATCCAAAAAGCTGTAAAGTATAGTTGTGGATGAAAAAGATAAGTAGTTCAAGTTGGAAAATTGGTGGATGAGTCCCCTATATAAATTAACGTGCTATGAAATAGTAATTGATATTTGTTTCCGTTGGGTGGGGATAAAAATTTTTTTAAATGTGGTGTTTTGTTGAAATGAATCATTAAATTAAGAGGGAAAATGGGTTTATGTAGCACATTAAGAAAGTAAATTTATCTTAAATGGTATTTGAAAAGTATTTAGTTGAGTTGAGTTATGCACACAGCTGTAAAATAATCGTTTTGGGTGAATAAGAAAAGTACTTCAACCTGAAAAATGGGTTTATTATGGACATAAAGAATTAACCTTGACCAGATTTTTTATATGAAATTTATTTATCTGAGTTTAGTTAAACAAAAATATGTAAAGTATCGTTTAGTGTGAAAAATATAATTAATACAAGATGGACAATGGGTTTGGGAGTGACATTAAGAAATTAAGGTGCTCTGAAATTGTCTTTGAATAATATTTCTTGGTGTTGAGGTATCCAGAAAACTGTAAAGTATAGTTTTGGGTGAATAAGTAATGTACATGATGTTGGTATACTTGTTTAGGAGTAACATTAGGATAGTAACGGGCTCTAAAAATTTCGTTGAAAAGTATGTCCTGACTTTGATACTTCAATTAAGCTTTAATATCCAGTTTTGGGTGGAATAGATAATTCCATCTTGTTTAAAAATTTATGGTTAAAGGTCATATATAAATTAGCGAGATCTCATATTTGCTTTGTAAAGATTTTACTGGTATTGAGGTATCCTAGAAACCGTAAAGTATAGTATAAGGAGAACGCGACTAGTGCTTTAAGTTGTAGATCGGTCTTAGGATGAACATTAAGGCATTATCTTGCTCTTAAATGCTCCTTGAATAGTATTTCTTGGTGTTGGGGCTGACAAAAAGCTGTAAAGTATTGTTGTGGGTTAAAAGTATAAGTACGTCACGTTGAAAAATAGGATTTGGAGGGAACATTAAGAATGTAAATTGCTCTGAAATGGTCTTTGAAAAGTATTTCTTGGTGTTGAGGTATCCAAAAAGATGTAAACTATAGTTTTTGGTGAAAAAGATAAGTACTTCAAATTGGAAAATGGGTTTAGGAGGGACATTAAGATATTAACTCTCTCTGAAATGCTCTTTGAAAACTTTTCCTGGGTGATGAATAATCCCAAAAACTATAAAGTATAGTTCTGAGCGAAAAACAAAATTTATTCAAGTTGGACAATGAGTTTATGAGGGACATTAAGGACGTAACTTGCTCTAACATTTTCTTTGAAAATTATGTCTTGGTGTTGAGGTATAAAGAGAGATGTAAAGCATAGTTGTTTTAGAAAAAGATGTATACTTCAATTAGGAAAATTGGTTTAGTAGGGACATTAAGAAAGTAACTTGCTCTGAAATGTTCTTTGAAAAGTATTTCTTGATGTTGAGGCATACAAAAAGCTGTAAAGTTTAGTTTTGGGTGAAAAAGATAAGTACTTCAAGTTAGAAAATAGGTGTAGGAGGGACATTAAGAAAGTAACTTGCTCTGAAATTGTCTTTGAAAAGTATTTCTTGGTGTTGAGGTATCGTAATATCTGTAAATTATAGTTGTGGTTGCCAAATATAGGTTCTTCAAGTTGGAAAACTGGTGTAGGAGGGACATTTAGAAAATAACTCAATCTGAAATGGTCTTTGAAAGTAGATGTGTGTTATCATTTATTCAACTATCTGTAGAGTATAGTTGTGGGTGAAAAAGATAAGTACTTCAAGTTTGAAAATGGGTTTAGGATGGACATTAAGAAAAAAAGTTGCTCTGAAATGGTATTTGAAAGGTATTTCTTGGTAATGAGGTATCCAAAAAGCTGTAAAGTATAGTTGTGGGTGAAAAAGAGAAGTATTTCAACTTGTAAAATGGGTTTAGAAGGGACATTAAGAAAGTAACTTGCTCTGAAATGGTCTTTGAAAAGTATTTCTTTGTGTTGAGGTATCAAAAAAGATGTAAAGTATAGTTGTGTTTGAAAAAGATATGTAATTCAATTTGGAAAATGGGCTTAGGAGCGACATTAAGAAAGTAACTTGCTCTGAAATGGTCTTTGAAAAGTGTTTCTAGGTGATGAGGTGTCCAAAAAGCCGTAAAGTATGGTTGCGGGTGAAAAAGATAAGTACTTCAAGTTGGAAAATGGGTTTAGGAGGGACATTAAGAAAGTAACTTGCTCTGAAATGGTCTTAGATAAGAATTTCTTGGTGTTGAGTTATCCAAATTTGTGTAAAGTATCGTTGTGGGTGCCAAAGATCAGTAATTCAAGATGGAAAACTTGTTTAAGGGGGACATTGAGAAAATAACTTAAACTGAAATGGTTTATGAAAAGTATTTCTTGGTTCTGAGGTAACCAAAAATATGTAAAGTATAGTTGTGGGTGAAAAAGATAAGTACTTCAAGTTGGAAAATGGGTTTAGGAGGGACATTAAGAAAGAAACTTGCTCTGAAATGGTCTATGAAAAGTATTACTTGGTGTTGAGGTAACCAAAAAGCTCTATATTATAGTTGTGGGTGACAAAGAAAAGTACTTCAAGTTGGAAAATGGGTTTTGGAGGGACATTAAGAAAGTAACTTGCTCTGAAATGGTCTTTGAAAAGTGTTTCTTGGTGTTGAGGTATCCAAAAATCTGTACTGTAAATTTTTTTGATAAAATTAAATGTAATTTTTTGCTGATTTTTTTTTTATGTGGGAAATTTATTTATTATCGTTCAATGACAAGTTACTTTATAGGTATTTATTGGAGCTGATTTATCCAAAAAGATGTAATTTATAGTTGTGGTGAAACCCAAAAGTACTTCATGTTGGAGAATGGGTTTTGTAGGGAAATAAATAATTAATCTTGCTCTTAATATTTATTTGAAAAGTTTGTCTTTGTTATGAGGTTTAACCAAATCTTTAATATCTGGGTGTGTGGGGTATTGATCATACCATCTAGTATAAAAGGTGATGGAGGATAAAGAGAAATACATTAGATTTATTTGAAATGTTCATTAGAAATTATTTATTGGTGTTGAGGTATCCAAAAAGCTGTAAAGTATAGTTGTGGGTGAAAAAGATAAGTACTTCAAGTTGGAAAACGGGTTTAGGAGGGACAATAAGAAAGTAACTTGATCTAATATGTTCTTGGAAATTTTTTTCTTTGGTTTGAGGTATCCAAAATACTGTAAAGTATATTTTTGGGAGAAACACATAAATACTTCAAGCTCAAAACTGAGTTTATGAGGGACATTTAGACAGAAATTTGCTTTTAAATTTCCTTTGAAAAGTAATTCAGGGTGATGAGGAATCCAAAAAACTGTAACGTATAGTTGTGGGTGAAACAGATAATTACTTCAAGATGGAAAATGATTTGAGGAGGGAGACTAACAATTTAACTTGCTCTATAATTGTCTTTGAAAACTACTTTTTTTTGTAGATTTATCCAAAAAGCTTTTATGTATAGTTGTTAGTGAAGCAGATAAGAACTTTAAGTTGGAAAATTGGTTTAAAAGGGACATTAAGAAATTAACCTGTTCTGAAATGGACTTTGAAATGTATTTCTTTGTGTTGAGGAATTAAAAAATAAGTAATGTATATATCTTGGAGTAATATATATTGTCTAAAGTTTGACCATGGGTGTAGAATGGACATAAACAAAATTAAATGCTCTGAAAGGGTCATTGAATGGATTTTATTTGTAATAATATATCCAAAAAGCAGTACAGTATCGTTGGTGGTGAAAAAGAGAAGTATTTCAATTTGTAAACTGGGTTTAGGAGAGACATTAAGAAAGTAACGCTCTGAAATAGTCTTTGAAAAGTATTTCTTGGTGTTGAGGTATCCAAAAAGCAGTAAAGTATAGTTGTGGGTGAAAAAGATAAGTACTTCAAGTTGGAAAATGGGTTTAGGAGGGACATTAAGAAAGTAACTTGCTCTGAAATGGTCTTTGAAGAGTGTTTCTTGGTGATGAGGTGTCCAAAAAGCTTTAAAATATAGTTGTGGGTGAAAAAGATAAGTACTTCAACTTGTAAAATGGGTTTAGGATGGACATTAAGAAAATAACTTGCTCTGAAAAGATATAATAAAGCCTTAAAAAAGTATTAAAAAATGAGGAGGGGACTCTTTGGGGGCCCAGGGGGGGAGGCATTAGGGGGTCCGGGGGGCCCTTGGGGGCCGGGTGGTCCTGTGGGGACCCAGGAGGGCCTTTGGAGGTTCGGGGGACCCTTGGGGGCCGGGTGGTCCTTTGGGAGCCTGGGGGACCTTTGGGGGCTTGTGGCTGCCTTCGGGGTTGGGGTTGGGGGATTGGAGCCCTTTGGGGTTGGGGTAGGGACTTCACGACACTGTTCAAATGGAACTTGTGTATTATAACGACCACACTCAAAACCTCTTCTAAAACATCTTCTAAAATCATTTTTTAAAATGTCTCTAACTGTTTCGCCGAAATAATTCCCTAAAATTTCTAAAACACTTTCTCCCAAATAACCCCTAAACGTAATTTATGCGTGTTCCTTTTTTTTGGCATCTCTGCGTTGTCACATTTGAAATTACTGGGAAACCCTTTCACGCGTTAATCTCTTCATCGCTAAGATGTTTCTTGGAGAATTGTTTCCATGGCGAAGTTTATTAATATCTTTGGAGTTCGACCAGTAGAATTGTTTCCGGGGCGAAATTCATTAATGTCTTGGGTCTATTCCTGGAGAATTGTTTCTGGGCGAAGTTTTTAATGTCTGACAGATGATGTCATGGGTGATTGATTTGTCAAAAAAGGGGAATTAATTTATTGTTTCTAAGGGGAATTATTGATTCACGAAAGGGGAATTGAGGTCATTGAATCTTGACATTCGTCTCGAGCGTGCACTTGGCCAAAACATCAACAACATCAAATAAATCGACCTTGGAAAAAGAGGTCATTGACAGATTAACCACGTGTTCTCCCTAGGGACTCTATGCCCATATTTGGTGTGGGCGTGGGACCTTTAGGGTCCTTTCTACTAATGTTTAGGAACAGGTAGGGAATCCCCGCTCGTTTGGAATGGTACCAATGAAAGGCAAGCAAAACTCTCTCCCATCCCTCCAAAAATATTTTATTCAGAGATTTCTTGTTAAAAAATTATCCAATCACTAATTAGAATCAATCACACACCTATTATTCAAACATTAATTAATATCGTTCACAGTGTCCAATTTGCGAATTCCTTATCCCTTTTTGCAAATGTCGATCAAACAATTCCGATTGTAAAAGCGTGTTTAATCACGTTGCATAAGTACATGCTCTGAAAAGGTGCCAAGGAACGTAATCTCCCCAAACACGTCAAACTGTTTCCATGTGCAATTGATATCAATAGCAATCTACCTTGGAAAGCTGCCAAGGAACATAAAGGACCAGAATTCCATAGATACACCCTACTAAAGTTTTTGTTTCAGAAAGATTTTGAAGTCGTGCAGGACGATGAAAGAAATTACCAAGAATTCTTACGGCTATATTTTGCAATGTCTGGAGGGGTTTAAAATGATTAGGAAATGTATTTAGGTAAATAATGGGACAATATCTTAGGTATGATTATATTAAAGAATGATAAAGAATTTGAATAATTGAAAAAGGGAAAAAATACTTTAATCGATGTAAACATCCTAAATTTTGGGCTAATTTTATAAGGAGATGGTCAGAATGACTACGGAAACATAAACGCTCATCAAGAATAATCCCAAAATATCTATATATCTTAAACCATCTAATTCTACACCCAGAAACAACTAACTCATCAATCCCAACTTTAGCAACTCCTTGCTTAGATCTCCCAAAAACCATAAATTCTGTCTTAGACAAATTAAGAACTAGACGATTACAAGAAAACCCCTGGATAGCTGAATTCATTTCAGACGCCATATTCTCGATCAATAATGAAGGGGTTTTAGCTTCAACAGATACCACTGTATCATCTGCAAACATAACTGCTAGGCTATCCTTAGAAGATAGACAATTAGGGAGATCATTTATGTATATATATATATATATATATATATATATATATATATATATATATATATATATATATATATATATATATATATATATATATATATATATATATATATATATATATATATATATATATATATATATATATATATATATATATATATATATATCAAAAATAGTAAGGGTCCAAGTATAGACCCCTGGGGCACTCCAATAGCATCCAGGGAGTTAGGCTGAGACAGATGGCCTTGTAGGTCTACTTGGAATCCGCGATTTCGTAGATACGACTTAATTAAATTTAATGCCTTTCCACGAATTCCAGAGTTATTCAATTTTTCAAACAAAATGGAATGATTGAGAGTATCAAATGTTTTTTTTATATCGTAGAAAATGCATGATACATAATTACCATAATTACCATGATTCACTGGAATCATTAGTTTTAAGCAAAAGGGCTGCAACTGCTTGTTCAGTAGAATGACCCGATCTTTAGATTTTTAGATTTGGTTAAGAGATTTTTTTTATCCAAAAAAGACAAAATTCTTTTGTGAAAGAACTTTTCCATAATCTTTGACAAAGGAAAAAGTATTGCAATAGGTCGGTAATTATCAGCATTAGTTTTATCACCTTTTTTATACCGTGGAATAACTCGGGCAATTTTCCATTTAGTAGGGAATACCCCAGAAGATAAAAAAAAAATATATATATAAACAAGAGGTATATGAATTACAGATGCAAGGTGGCTAAAAGATTAGTACAGTGATCTATTTTGTTGCTTACATCTGACATCCTTTTCTAGTTGATTCGCTTAAGGGGAAAAATGGAAGCCACTCCTTCCCCCTCCCCTACAGCAGTTATATAGGTTTTGGAAAAGGTATACCTAATGTGCTAGCTTTTACTTCAGACTAAGTATGGGCATGGAAAAAAACATACAACAGAAGTTTTTAAAGAAAAGTAAGGAACCTTTGTAAACTAACGATAAACAAAAATTAAGTGTAATAAATTTTTAAGCTAAAATGGCCATAGATCGCTATTAATAAATAAATGAAATTGAAAATGAACATCACAATAAATAAGCAGGTTAAACTCAACACAAGCAGAAACTACCACGAAGAGGAGTAGGGCTAACTACCCCTTTGCCTTAAACAACTTTTATTTTGAATTGTTTTTTTTTTTATTTCTCATAAAATCAAATAACAAAAAATCAGTATCATAGCTAAGATCACTGAAAAGAACAAATGAACATGGATTGACAGTATGATATACTAATATTCATCCGGAAACTCTCGACAATTTTGGAAGTCGTAAAAAAGAATACGTTTAAAATGTATTTTTTTTTCTTCAGTAAAGCGCAAGTTTCCTTCTGGTCTTAAGAGAGCACAAGGGGCATTAGCCCCACTCCTCTTTCTGGTAGTTTCTGTTTCTGGTTGTTTCTGGTAGTTTCTGTTGTCTGGTTGTTTTAGTTGCTCTTTTATTACAAATGTTATTCGTTTTGGGTTTAATTTATTTATTGACAGTAACTTATGGATATTTTATACTAAAAAGACAATTGACCTTATTTTTCTTCATCTTTGGTTTCGATGTAGCTCTTTACTTTTCTTTGTAAAACTTCTTCTGTGGAAAAAGTTTTTAAAACTTAATTTCTATTCGTTTTTAATCAACATACTCCTTTCGGTTGGTTAAGAACAGAATATTTAAAATCCTCTCGTTTATTCTCTATAAGGATCTAGATTTTGGTTGACTATTTATATGTTAGACAACATTTTCTGACAATTTTTAATAATAGTTCTTCTATATTGGTTTGGACGCATGGGCACGTGGAAAATTCAAATATATGGGTTAAAAATCTTCATAATCTTTGTGGTTCTATAGGGTTGACGGAAGTATAACTCGCATCATGTTACAACATTGAATAGCCTATAGGCAAATATTAAACAACCGTCCCCTTCCACATGCCCTAAATGTTTCAACATGATTCTCTTAACCTTTTCTGAAATATCACAGATACACCCTTTTGTCAACCCTTGATGGGAATAACATCTTTTGATGTAGTTCAACTTCCCCCTTAATACGTCCTCACAGTTTTGACTTAAAACTTTTAGCCTTTCCTGAGATGTAACAAGTATACACTGCCCCTCCACAAATGGAGGGACATAGTGTCTCTTGATTCTGTTTATCATTCCCAAAATATACCCTAAAGCTTCATTTTAATACCTTTAGTTGTTCCATGATATTACATAGGCACCATTTTGACAATTTTGATACGCATATTCCCTTTTATTTAGTTGTAAATCCCCCTCAACTTTCCCTTAAAGTACCAAATTAATACCGTACTTTATTATCGACATATTGCATCTCTACAATTTTGACAACATGGATGCACTTAGAATATTTTGATCTAGTTTAGTAGCAGTAGCAGCAGTAATAATGGTAGTCGTGGCAATAGTAAGAGTCCCAGTCACAGTGGCGGTAGTAGTGGTAGCAGTTGCAGTAGTAACAGTCGCAAGTAGTCGCAGTTACAAGGAGTCACAGTCACATGTAGTCATAATTGTTGTTCCAAGTAGTCACAGCAGTAGTCGTAACTAGTCTTAGTCTCAAGAAGTCACAGTCGCTGTGTCAAGTAGTGGCAGTCACAGTCCCAAGTAGTTGCATTTGTTAGTTGTCATAAGTAGTAGCAGACAGAAAAAGTTGTTTTAATCGCAGTTATACGTAGTCACAATTCAAGTTAAGTAGTTGAAGTCGCAGTCATAGGTAGCTGGAGTCGCAGTTGGAAGTTGCTAGAGTCGCAATTAGTCGCAGTCGCAAGTATTGGCAATCTCAGGTAGTTACTTACTCAAGCAGTAAAAAGTGAACACAGTCGCATGCAGCCTCAGTTGTAAATGTCGCAATTGCCTTCATAAATAATCGAAATAGTGGTAGCATATGTAGTAGTTGCGGTTTTAGTACGAATAGCAGAATTTACAGCAGTATCTGTAGAAGCCCTGAAACTTTAAATTTAATATTATCAGCTGTTCTAGGAATCTTGCTGACAACGCTTTTTTGCAATCTTGCATGTATATAGTGTATTTGCTTTTAGTTCCACATGCACAATATATCCCCTGAAACTTTCACCTTATTGCCTGCCCTTAGCCATTCCATAGAAATCACAGATATGCCCTTTTAACAACCATATCTACTTAAACATCCCCCAAAAACATACTTTAAAAGTTATTATGTAATACTACTAACTTTTCCTGGGATGTTACACACACGCTCTTTTGACAATCTGGATACACATAGTATCCTTTTGACTTGGTTTTACATCCCCATCAGCCTTCCCTGAAAATTAAAACTAATACCCTATTTTGTTCCTGAGCCATTGTATCAATATTTTTAAAACGTGAATGTACTTAAACTATTTTGATTTAGCTCAATTTACGCTCCTATTTTGATTTAGTTCCTTTTGACCGCCTGCATACACATAGCGTGTTTCAATTTAATTCAACATTTCCCTAAACTTTTCCGGAAAATTTCTCTTTAATACGCTTAGCCTTAGTGGTAGTATTAGCAGTAGCAGTAGTAGTAGTAGCATAAATACGGTTCCCTTTGGTTGGTTTAACATCCCCTCTCTCAGTATACACTGGAAGTTTCAACTTAATACTCTACGCTGTTTCTGGTATATCGCCAATACGGCTTTTGACAATGCTTCGTTACCTGCTTCGAAAAAGTGTCCTTCAGTTGAGTTCAACATCTCCCTCAACATTCTTCAAAAGTTTCATCGTAATACTTTTAGCTTGAATAGTACTAGTAGGAGCAGTCAGAGTAGTAGTAGTAGTAGCTGTATTAACAGTGGAAGTTGCAGTAGTAGTAGTAGTGGCATTACCAGTTGTAATAGTAGTAGTAGTAGCAGTAGTAATAGTAGTAATAGTACCAGTTGTAGTAGTAGTAGCATTAGTGTTAGTATGTATATGGTACCTTTTGGATAGTTCAATATCCCTCTAAACATGCGCTGAAAATTTCAACTGAAAACTCTACGCTGTTTTCCAGATATTGTGTTTGTATGCCCTTTTGGAAATCTGCATGCAAATAGTTTGTTCTGATTTAGTTGAGACTTCCCCTAAGCATTTACTAAAAGTTTCACCTAATGTTATTCAACTCAGTAGTAGCAGTTGTGGTAGCAGTAGTTGTATATGCATAGTGCGTTTTGGTTATTTCAAATCCCCCCTCAACATACCCTGAAATTTTCACCGTAATACCATTAGCTTTACTAGTAGTAATAGTAGCGGTAATAATTGTAATAGTAGTAGCAATAGTAGCAGTAGTATTAGTAGTAGTAGTAATAGTAGTAGTAGTAGTAGTAGTGGTAGTAGTAGCATTAGTATTAGCTGTGGTAGAAGTAGTAGTTGCAGCATGCAAAATTGCTTTTTAGTTAGTTCAACATTCCCCTGAACAGGCTCTGTAAGTTTCAACATAATACTCTGAGCCGTTCTTAAGGTGATGCTTATGCGCTCTTTTGGCAGCCTGCATGCACACAGTGTGTTCTGGTTTAGTTCAAATTTTCCCCATTATTTTCTGAAGTTTTTAACTTCATACCCCAGCCTTATTGATAGACGTAGGGGACAGTAGTGGTAGTTGACGTACTACCTGTAAAAGCAATAGTAGTAGCAGTATGATTAGTAACAGCAGTATCAGTGGTGCTAGCAGCAGCAGTCGTATAATTATATTGCTTTTTGATCAGTTAAACATCCCTCTCATTACGACCTGGAAGTTTCAACTTATTACCCTAAGCCATCTCCAAGATATTGCTGATATGCCCATTTGACAACCAGCACGCACACAATGGGTTTTGATTCAGTAAAACTTTTCTCTCAAAATTCCCTGACATTCTAAACTTCACTCCCTTAGCCTAAGTGGTAGAAATCGTCACAGTAGTGACAGTAGGATTACTAGTAGTAGTATAGTAAGAGTAGTAACAATATTAGTAGTAACAGTAGTAACAATAATGGTAGTAGCAGCAGTATTATGCACATATTACCTTTAGGTCGATTGATCATCCCTCTCATCATGCCCTGGAAGTTTCAACTTAATACCCTAAGCCATCCTTAAGATATTGTTGATACGTCCTTTTGACCACCTGTATGCAACACAGTGTCTGTTTTATTTAGTTCAATTTCCCCCTTGACATTTTCAGAAATTCCCACCTTAATACCTTAGCCCTAGTAGTAGTAAAAATGAAAGTAGTAGTAGAAGTTGTAGAAGAAGAAGTAGTAGCAGCAGTATTAGTAGTAGCAACAGTAGAAGTATCGATAGAAGTAGTAACAGCGAAGTTTATAGAAGTTTTTTTAGCAATTGATCATCCCCCTCATCATTATCAGAATCTTCCAACTTAATACCCTAGGTTATTCCTGAGATACGCTCTTTTGACAACCTGCATTCACATAGTGCCTTTTAATTTAGTTCAACACTTTCCTCAACATTCTTTGCAAGTTTCACCGAAATTCCATTGGCCTTTTTGGACACGAAGGGTCAACCATAGCCCCCTATCCTTGTAACAAATACTATATTTAAACATTGGGAAAATTGCATAACTTGTAGTCTAGGCCCCAAGGGCTCTGGGGGAGGGGTTTGTTATGCTTAGAGGCTTAGCTATTCAACTTTTCAACTATGCCGAACAAGATGACTATCTAAAATATTGATTGGATGTCTTTTGGGAAAAATGTGTGATTAAGGGAAGCTGGTTGCCCTTCAATCAATTTTGACTCTTAAAAAGGGCATTAGAACTTTCATTTTCCAATTAAATGAGCCCCTTTCATAGTTTCTACTACAGCTCATTCTATACGGAGTGCCTTGGTAAAAAAAAAAAAGTAATGCATTGTACCCACTTCGCTCTTTTGAAACGTCACTTGTTTGAAACGTCAGTAATTGGCAACCGTGCTTGAAGATAAGAAATTTCCACTACTTTAAGCAGCTTGGTAACCATAAAAAATACTGTATGTAAACAATAGGCGAATTGTATAATTGATAGCTTTCCCCCAAGGAATGTGGGAAAGGGAGGGGGATTGTTATCCTGAAACGCATATTTATTGGACTTTTCGACAATGCTTAGCAAAATGGCTATCTCAAAGTTTTGATCAGATGTCTTTGGGGAAAAAAGCTACGTCGGTGAAGAGCTGGTTACCCTCCAATCAATTTCGGTTTTTGAAAAGAGTGCTAGAACTTGAAATTTCTAATCGAATGAAATTTTCCCTTTCTCAAAACGTCAGTAGTTGGCAACCCTGCTTGAAGGTGGGAAATTTTCAGTACTTATGACACTTTGCTAGCCACACCAAATTAGCTTCTACTTTGAAACTTTGATTGAAAGGACCAAAAATCCTGCTGGAAACTTCTTATCTATTCCTCGAGGGAACGTTCATCTCACTGGTGGTCTGTCAAAACTACAACCCAAGGATGGCAACTTTTTTGGTTCTAAAGAACCTTTATGAGTAAAGGAATACCAAGTTCCTCACCCCCCCCCCCAAATGGATGGTATTGATGATTTGCCAATTCATGATGCTCGCAGTTTAATAACCCATATTCATAGCTGCTAAAAATTTTAAAATGCACTTGAAAAAAACTCAATTGGGAAATTTTTTTTATTTAATTTCCAGCAAGAAGTAAGGTGAAAACTCCCATGCATTGGACAAGTATTTGATACTGATGTATTTTTTTTTTCTTTATAAGTTGCTCGTTTGTTTTGGAAACATCGAATGATTTGCCATTAATCCCGTGTAGCACTCTATCAGCTGAGGGCAGAGAATCAAGAGATCAGTACCTACGCTACACGGAACATTTGTCTGTATACGAAGAAATCTTTAAAATCTAACTTTATTATAATTATATATTCTTATAACTAGATTATATAGCTAGTTAGCCTATATAGCAAAGACTTGTCTGCAACCTTTTGCAAAGTATTCTGATGACAACGTCGTTTCTAAGACCACCTATTTAAGCAGTGATAGCAAAAGTTTCAATCAAGTCAAAAATGATCTCTTTAGTTTGAATATTAAAAGAAAATAGGAAGCACCCCGGTTGAACAATCTTTTAATCTAGGGTTGCTGCAAAGACTGCTTTATAGTATGGTCTACTCTTTGCTTCATATAAGGACAATTTAATACATAGTGTTCATCATTTATTTTGAATTTTTGTTGTTTTGCTTTTGAATATTTAAAGAAATGAGAAATTCTTTTGAAGAGCTTTCTTAAGCTGTTCCTTGGGATTTCTATCTAATTTCCTTTTTCCGTCTGTATCACTGCATTATATATAAAGAGAAAGGCGTTAAGGGACCATGCAATTGTATAATTGTGGCAATTATTTTTAGTTCCTCTTTTCTCTTGGGGCAGGATAACGATAACGAGACTTTTATCAGGCAGATTTCCATGCCAGAACGAGTTCCTGAATCCCTTTAGCTTGGAATTAATGAGCCTAGGGAATAAGAAAAGGGAGCAACAAGTGAATTTATGTGGGAATGGTTGGATACTAAGAATTAAATTCACTGTTACTTTGTTGTAGTTCTAATGTAATTGGTCTGTAGATAACACTGTATCTAATTTCCTTATTTTTCTTGAGGCAGGGAAAATATTATTCTACGTTTTAAAGGATTTCCCTCGTCTATTAAATGAATCTTAGGTCTTTATTTTGTTTTAAATAAGTAAAAAAATGCTTATGAGCTTCAAGAGAAAAAAGAGAAGAACATTTAAAAATTATACAACATTCGGAGAGCCAACATAAGACAACGCCGTTGACAACAAGAAAAGGGAACAAGAGGTCAAACTACATGGGAGTACATTGCCCTCTATTCTGATGTCAGTAGACATTATAAGAAAATTTTAAGCAAGGAAAGGTTTGTCGATATTTATTTATGGATCCTTTTGCTGAAACTGAAATTTTGTATATGCTGTCAATTATGATGCATTCTATCTATAAACTACGATAAACTTGTATATGACCGGTATACAGTTCCCCTCGGTTGAAAATGTCAAGATGTAACCTAATTAATGTGATGCTACAGTAAACATGGAAATTAATCCACAAATGTTCGCTCCTTTTAACTCAGCGCCTAAGGGATTCGAGCATATGAAAAACGCCACTAAAGCTGAATTTTATGTAGATAACATTCATAGTGCTGTTATGTGTTTGATATACTTTATCAGTAACATGGTTTTGCTGTCCAACACCTATCATAGGCAGCGTGATAGCGTTGCCTAAGTAAAGAACGATGTTGGCACAATGTACTATTATTTTTTGTTTTGTTTAGATCAGGGCACTTCGTATCGAAGGAGTTGTCGTAGAAACTTCAAAAAGGGCTCATTCGATTGCAAATTGGAAAGGCTTGTGCCCTTTTTAATAGCTGAAAGTGATTAAAAGGCAACTAACATCCATTCCAAGCTCACCATTTCACCAAACACATCCAATCAAAGTTTTGAGATATACATTTTGTTCAACGTAGTTGCAAGATCTGGAAATTAAGTCTTTGAGGAGGACACTCCCCCCCACAGTCCTCAGGGCAAGGGTTGTAATTTATGCCCTGGGGGCAAATAAGGCTCTTATTGAAAGCGTTGTCGTAGGAAGTTCAAAAGGGGTTGATTCAATTGGAAATTCAAAGGGCTAGCGCCCTTTTTAATAGCCGAAAGTGATTGGAGGGCAAGTAGCCCCCCCTCTCACGCCCAACATTTCCCAAAACACACCCAATAAAGATTTGAGATAGCTATTTTTTTCAACGTAGTTGAAAGTGCTTGGAGTTAGATCATTGAGGATGACCGACCCCCCACGGCCTTCAGGGCGAGGGTTGTAAGTTATGCCCTGGGGGTATATCAGTTTTTTTATAGAAATTGTTGTCGTAAAAACATTAAAAAGGGCTCATTCAGTTGGAAATTGTAAAGGCTAGTGCCCTTTTTATTAGTTGAAAGTGATTGGAGGGCATCTATCCCCCTCTAACCCCCACCATTTCCCCAAACACATCCATTCAAAATTTTGAGATAGCCATTTTGTTCAACGTAGTTGAAAGTTTTGGAAATTAGGTCTTTGAGGATGATGACCCACTCAGAGCCCTCAGGGCAAGCGTTGTAAGTTATGCCCTGGGGGTGTATGAGGTTCTTATAGAAAGTGTTGTCATAGAAAGTTCAAAAAGGGCTCATTTGATTGGAAACTCAAAGGGCTAGTGCACTTTTTAATAGTTGACAGAGATTGGAGGAAAGCTAACACCCCTCTCACGCCCACCATTTCCCCAAATACATCCAATCATAATTCTTAGATAGCCATTTTATTCAATGTAGTTGAAAGGTCTGGAAATTACGTCTTTGAGGATGAAAAAAAACCACACCCCTCAGGGAAAGGGTTCTAAGTTATGCCCTCGAGGCCTATAAGGTATTTATAGAAAGCGTTGTCGTAGAAACTTCGTTGTCGTAGAAAAGGGCTCATTCAGTTGGAAATTCAAAGGGCCAGTGTCCTTTTTAATAGTCGAAAGTGATTGGAGGGTAACTAACTCCCCTGTGACGCCCACTATTTCCGCAAACGCATGCAATCAAAATTTTGAGATATCCATTTTGTTCAACGCAGTGGAAAGTTTTGGAAATTATGTATTTGAGGATGACAAACCCCCCAGAGCCAGAGCCAAACCCCCTAGGTTCTGAGGATGATAACCCCCCACACCCCTGAGGACAAGGGTTGTAAGTTATGCCCTTGGGGCATATATGGTTTTTATAGAACCTTATACGCGTTGTCGTTGAAACTTCAAAAGGGCTCACTTTATTGGAAGTTGAAAGGGCTAGTGTCCTTTTTAATAGTAGAAAGTGATTGGAGGGAAACTAATCCCCCTCTCATCTTTTCAACGTAGTTGAGAATTAAAGAGATTAGGTCTTTAAGGATGACAACCCCCCACAGCCCTCAGGGTAAGGGTTGTTAATTATGCCATGGGGGCATATAAGTTTTTTACAGAAAGCGGTGTAGTAGAAAAAAGGGCTCATTCGATTGGAAATTGAGAAAGCTAGTGCTCTTTTTAATAGTCGAAAGTGATTGAAGGGCAAAAACCCTCCTCTAACGCCCACCATTTCCCAAAACAAAATTTTAAGATAGCCATTTTGTTCAACGTGGTTGAATATTCTGGAAAGTAGGTCTTTGAGGATGACACTCCCCCTACAGCCTCTAGCAACCCCCCCCCCCCGCGCCCATAATTCTCCCAAACGCATCCAATCAAAATTTTGAGATAGCAATTTTGTTCAGCGTAGTTGATTTTTAGATAGAAAATATGTTTTTTAGGAGGACACTCCCCCAAAAACCTCAGGGGAATGGTTTTAAGTTATGCCTTGGGGGCCTATAAGCTTTTTATAGAAAGTATTGTCGTAGAAACTTCAAAAAAGACTCATTCGATTGGAAATTGAAAATGTTAGTGTCTTTTTTAATAGTCGAAAGGGATAGGAGGACAACTAACCCCCTCTGACGCCCACCATTTTCCCGAACATATTCAATCAAAATTTTGAGATAGCCATTTTGTTCAACCTAGTTCAAATTTGCAGAAATTATGTCAATGAGGATGACAAACCCCCCACAGCCCCCAGAGCAAAGGTTGTAAGTTACGCCCTGGGGGCATATAAAGTTTTATAGAAAGTTTTGTCATAGAAACTTCAAAAAGGACTCATTCAATTGGGAATTGAGAGGGTTAGTCCCGTTATTAATAGTCAAAAGCGATTAGAGGGTAAATACCCCCCCCATGCCCATAATTTCCCCAAATAGCCATTTTGTTGCTATTGATATAGCCATTTTGTTGAACGTAGTTGAAGGGTCTGGAAATTATGTTTTTGAGTATGACAACTCCCCCCACAACCCCAGGGCTAAGATTGTAAGTTATGCCTTGGGGGCATATAATGTTTTTTATAGAAAGTGTTGTCGTCAAAACTTCAAAAAGGGGGTCATTGGATTGGAAATTGAGAGGGCTCCATATCATCGTAACCCCATGCCAATCCTTTCCCCAAACGTTTTCGATCAACATTTTGGTAGGGCCATTTTGTTCAACGTAGTTTAAAGGTCTGGAAATGATGCCTTTGAGGATGACAATCCTCCTCCCCCCCCCATAGCCCTCGGGACAAGCGTCCTAAGTTGTGCGCTAGGGGCATACAAGGTTCTTATAGAAAGGTTTGTCGTGGAAGCTTCAAAAAGGGCTCATTCGATGGGAAATTAAGATGACTAGTGCCTTTTTTTATTACTCAAAAGTGATCAGAGGGCAAATGCCCCCCCCCATGCCCATCATTTCTCCAAATACTTACAATCAAAATTTTGAGATAGCCAGTTTGTTCAGCGTTACAGAAAAATCTGGAAATTATGTTTTTGAGGATAGAAAATTCCTCCAGCCCTCAGGGCAAGGGTTGTAAGTTTTGCCCTGGGGACATATAAGGTTTATATAGAAAGTGTGATCATATAAACTTTTGAGGCGGCTCATTAGATTGGTAATCAGAGGCTCTTGTGCTGTTTTAAGAGTCAAAGTGATCGGAAGGCAGCTACCACCCTCCCTTCCCCCCCACACATGTCAAATTGTCCCAAAATGCATCAAAATAGAAATTTTGAGATAAGCACTCTATTCAAAATAGTTTAAGTATCATATAACAAGGCTTTGGGGTTGAAACAAACCCCAGAGATTAGGGGCAAGGGTTTTAAGTAATGTCAAGGGGATATTTAAGGTTTTTATGGAAGGATGGTTGTTTAACTTTAAAAGAGGCTCAGTCTTTATCCCTGAAAAAGACTATGTCAGTTTAAAACGAACAGAAACTAATTAAAAAACTTTTTCCACGAAATAAAATTTTCAAGAAAAGAACTCCATTAAACCAAAAATGAACAAAAATAGAATCAAATAATCTACGAAGCATACAACTACCACAAATCAGTATCAATAACCAAATGCAACCCAAAACAAACCCAGAAATTAAAATAAATAGCGTCCAATAAGAGTCCAACTTAAAACGAGCAGAAATTAACACGAGTGGGGTTCTAAGCCACATACTTTCTAAAATACAGAATATATTTTGTACTTTACTGAAAAAAATCTCTTAAATGTTTTCACTTCTATAACCTTAAGAAATCAAAAATTAATTAAGATTTTAAGGAATAAATATCAGCAGATGCATATTGAACTGACAGTGCACATTTTTTTCAGTAAATTAATTCGATTTTTTTTTCAGTAAAGTACAAATTATATTCTGACTTTTAGAAAGCATGGGGTTTAGAACCCTATTCATAATCATTTCTGCTCGTTTTGAGTTTGACTCTATTATGTATTTTAATTTATGTTTGTTTTGGGTTTCATTTAGTTATTGATACTGATTTGTGGTAGTTGTATGCTTGGTAAATGATTTGATTCTATTTTTGTTCATTTTTAGTTTAATAGAGTTCTTTACTTTTTTTTGAAAAACTTGTTTTGTGGAAAAAGTTTTTTTTTTAATTAGTGTTAGTAAATACTCTATTGCTGTAACCCAAAATGTTGCATACAGTACATGCAGTTTATTTATGCAATTTATACCTGTCAACGCAGTGGTGTAGATCTAGCAAAAGTAGTGTAGATCAGAGGTGGCTCAATTGCTTGGAAACTGAAAGTTCCACTTATTTTGGTTACAGTCAAAAGTGATCGGAGGGCATATACCCCCCCCCCACAACCTCTTTCCTTAAATGCCTTCGGTCAATTTGAGATAGTCCTACGATATGAATAGGACTTTGAAATAGTCCTACGACCAGATAACAAAAACTTCGGGGTCAAAATAACCGTTTAGTTAACGGTTTAGTTTAGTTTTAGTTAAGAGTTTAGAGTTTTTAGCTTAGAGTCTTAGTTTAGAGTTTTTTGTTTAAGTTCTAGTTTAGTTTAGAGTTTTAGCTTAGACTTAGAGTTTTAATTATAGTTCTAGTTTATTTTATTTTTAGTTAAGAGTTTATAGTTTTAGCTTAGAGTCTTAGCTTAGAGTTTTTGTTAGAGTTCTAGTTTAGTTTAGTTTTAGTTAAGAGCATAGAGTTTTAGCTTAGAGTCTTAGCTTAGAGTTTTTGTTAGAGTTCTAGTTTAGTTTAGTTATAGTTAAGAGTTTTGAGTTTTAACTTAGAGACTTAGCTTAGAGTTTTAGTTTAGTTTAGTTTTACTTAAGAGTTTAGAGTTTTAGCTTAGAGTCTCAACTTAGAGTTTTTGTTAGAGTTCTAGTTTAGTTTAGTTTTAGTTAAGACTTTAGTGTTTTTAGCTTAGAGTCTTAGTTTAGAGTTTTTGTTGAAGTTCTAGTTTAGTTTTAGTTTAGAGTTTTAGCTTAGACTTAGAGTTTCAATTAGAGTTCTAGTTATTGTAAGGAGGCCTTATTTTGTGTAAATTTCGTAACTCAATTTTATTAAAGCTTGGAATTCTCTTTAGCTTCATAGACCAGAAATATAGCGACAATTTCAAATTAGCTTGAATTTGAAATAACTTCTCTTTGCGTAACTAGCCATAAATCTTTTAGTGACACTCTTTGTCCAAGAATCAAACGAACTTTGAACCCGTGATATGTAAAGCCCTAATTTAGACCAGTTTTTCAAGTCCTTGAAAGACTGGAAAGAAACTACTTTTAACAAAAGGTGGTTGATTGGCTAGGAGAGAGAGAAGGTCGCTAAACGGATCAAGTAGCAAAAAGAATATAACTTATGGATGAGAGACAAATGGGGGTAGTTTTGCCTCGGAAACACGGTAGTCTTTTTTTGGAAACCGAACAAAGAGTAAGTGTTTACTTTGTAATAACGATAAGCTACCACTGTCTGTCTGAAATTCTCCTTGGGGATAAAAGTTTGAAGATAAAGGTTAAAAATCAGAAGATAAACCTCTAAAAAGGCTTTCTGTCACTTGGAAATAATTTTAATACATATATAAGAGAAATTGATGATTTGGGACTTATAGTTTCATTAGTATTACCATCTAGTCAAGACTTGAGCCATTTGGATAAAAGAGCATTTTTTAAGGCTATAATAAGCCAAATTAAATTTTTTACCAGAAATTTAAGCTTCGAATAACTGAGGGTTTAAAGAAGGAAGGAAACCTCAACCAAGAAGAGAGAAAGCTAGGAGAGCCATTTGGGCTCCCCCTTTTTCAGCCTAGAGTCCCTTGAGGCTTAGCTTCACTTTATAAAGACCTTATATCCAAAAATTGGAATTATCGGAAAATAACATTAATTAACACCCCCGTTTGTGCAATCTTCAGATGTTTATACGAAGAGGAACACCGTCCCCTTTTTCATTCTTTCATTTCGTTAACCCCGTATTGCTTGTTTATACAAAGGTGACCTTAATGTTTATACAGGTAGGTTTAGGGGAAAAGGGAACAATATTACAAGCTTAA
Source organism: Artemia sp. Qi Xiang Cuo (assembly GCF_049724085.1). Lineage (NCBI taxonomy): Eukaryota > Metazoa > Arthropoda > Branchiopoda > Anostraca > Artemiidae > Artemia > Artemia sp. Qi Xiang Cuo. The sequence continues at coordinate 58,559,604 of NC_142797.1, read as the reverse complement.
GAATTTCTAAACCTTTATGTCCAGATATTTTCAATTAAGTTTCCCTGCTAAAATTAAAGCTTAATAAATGTCAAAGGAATACACAATCCTATCAAGAAATAATAAAAGAATATCTTGGTTTGGGTCAATGAAAATTTGAATTAAAAGCAAGTACGGTTATTCTTAGCTTAGCTCAAAAATAGCTTAAACTAAAGGATTTTTATAGCCCAGAACTCAAGCCTTGACTAGCTGTTCAAGTGTAACCCCTTTAAGTTGAAACATTCGTTAACTTAGGACTAAATTAATCTTTTTCTTTTCGGTATATATTGGTGGATTTGAACAAGTAGATCATTTGACCTTAGAAGAGGTTTGGAAATAGTCAACATAGATAGAATTAGAATATTTTTCCTTTTATCTTATTTTATAAATAAAATCAGTTGTCACTGAATTCTGAGTACCAATTCTTACCCAAGACTCAGTTTGTATCACGCTACCAAATTTATTAGCCCTTCTAGTAGGGGCAACCTTACAACTGGTGGCAGTGGATGGATTCGGTACAACTGGTCGCAGCGGTACTCAGATTCGGTACAACTGGTCGCAGCGGTACTCAGATTCGGTATAACTGGTTGCAACGGTACTCAGATTCGGTACAACTGGTCGCAGCGGTACTCACATTCGGTACAACTGGTTGCAGCGGTACTCAGATTCGGTACAACTGGTCGCAGCGGTACTCAGATTCGGTACAACTGGTCGCAGCGGTACTCAGATTCGGTACAACTGGTCGCAGCGGTACTCAGGTTCGGTGCAACTTTCGTTTAAGTGGGGGAGGATTAATTAAATTCACGAAATTTGATAAAATTTAGTCCTCTGTTCCTCACAAGAAGGCGTGTATTCAGTTTTTGAAACCTATCCAAGACAGAGAAGTTTGAAAAAGTGTCCATTAAGGGATATTTTAACCTAAGGGGGAAGCTCAGACAGACTTTTATCTTTTATCTTCCTAAGATTCTTTCTTTCTTCTCCTTTTCTTTCTCTTTGCTACAAGTCTAGTGTCCGTATCATCTGTAGCTTGCTTAAATCCTTTTTAACACTAGTGTCATAGTTTAATCATCTTAAAAAGTGTAATTACAATATTAGCCTTGAGGGTTAATTTAAATCGAGATATTAGAGCTAATTCTTATGCAAATTATAAACTAGCTCATTTTGTAGTTTGAAACAATTTAAAGGTTCAAACGGTTTCCACATTAAGAGTTTATAAGGATAGAAAAATCATGAGTTCAAATGAAAACAAAATCAAAGAGTTAGAAATTGCACTACAAGACGCACAGTCTAGAATAAACGCTCTAGAAGGGCAATATAGAGATGCAACGGTCAAAAGTAGGCTTCAAAACCTATTTGTGGAGCAAGCGCCTCCCATCTCGTTACTAACATATCCAAATGAAATCCATTCATGGATTATCACACTTAAACAAATACAGAGGAGTTTAGGGAAAGATGATATTGCTATGATAAATCAATCTATCTGTTATACAAGAGGAGAGATACAAAGATTCACAACAAGTTTAGATATTCCCAAAATTAAAGATTTAGACCATTTAGAAAAACTTCTAAAAGAAGCCTTTTTACATGAAAAACCAGCTGCACAAAAACTACAAGAGCTGCTCTCTGAAAAACAAAGGCCAGCTGAGTTAGTACACCAATTTTACTCCCGGATTAGGGGAAAGGCAATAGATTACGCAAAAAATTCTCCTGGTATAAGAGCAAATGACATTACGATGAGTATTTTTAAGAGTGGCATGCTCCCTTCCATCGGAAGAAGAGTATTAGAACAATCTAAGGCCTCGGACGACCAAGATGAATTATTAACACTTGCAAAAAGATTCGAAGCAATGGATTAAAAATATAGGGACTCCCCAGATATGTCCCTGGGAGCAGCGGTTGTAGACTTAAGAGACAGAAATTCTGCTAAAGAACCTGGAGTTAACCACAGAGTAGAATATAAAAACAAGGGCAATTTAAAGTATGAAAAGGGAAAATGTTTTAATTGTGGGAGACTGGGACACATGAAAGTGGATTGCAAAATCCCAAAGTGTACAAATTGTGGAAAAGCCGGACATTATCGTAATGATTGTTGGCAAAATCTAGCATGTATAAGCTGCCAAGAATTTGGGCATAGTGCAGACAAATGTATGGCACCAAATCCTATTGAAAAAAAACTAATCAGGCCAGGACTTAGAGGAGGTACGTTCCAAGACAGAAAATAAAATCACAAACCCTCTCTCTAAACAACATGAAGATATTTGTTTTAGTGCGTTACAGGAAAATAAAACTGAACCAAGTTCTTTCCCATTTATGTGGACTGCTAAAATAGCAGACCAAAATTTTGTAAAATGTTTTGTAGATAGCGGGTGCCAAAGAAGCTTATTAAAGGAGGAAATATTTCAAAAATTCCCAGTAGAGGTTCGTAGACGCCTCAAACCATCCTCCCGAAATGTAAAATCTTTAAGTGGAGAGACTTTACCACTAATAGCAGAAACAGGCTAGTGGGAACAGAAACAGGCTAGTGGGAACAGAAACAGGCTAGTGGGAACAGAAACAGGCTAGTGGGAACAGAAACAGGCTAGTGGGAACAGAAACAGGCTAGTGGGAACGGAAACAGGCTAGTGGGAAACAGAAACAGCCTAGTGGGAACAGAAACAGGCTAGTGGGAAAAGAAACGGGAGTCACTAGCACGGACAAGACTAGGACTATGAAGGTCACTAGCACGGAAAGACTAGGACTATGAAACAGGAGTCATTAGCACGGACAAGACTAGGACTATGAAGGTCACTAGCACGGAAAGACTAGGACTATGAAACAGGAGTCACTAGCACGGACAAGACTAGGACTATGAAGGTCACTAGCACGGAAAGACTAGGACTATGAAACAGGAGTCACTAGCATGGACAAGACTAGGACTATGAAGGTCACTAGCACGGACAAGACTAGGACTATGAAACAGGAGTCACTAGCACGGATGATTGAGAGGAGTTTTGTTCTGAATATGAATGAATATCTAATCTCGTTCAATAGGTATTTGTCAGCCGATAAATATGTATAAAAGAAAAAGAAAAAAAAAAGTCGTTCAATAAAGTTCATCAGAAAATTATTCTTATAGGAGACCCTATCTAGTGTTACCGGAATTATATAAAAACGTGCTTTTTTTACACCAGTTGAAAACTTATAAACGACGGTTAGTAAATATAAGACAACTTAAAAAGATAAACAAGGAAGTGACAAAAGGTTCAATTCAAATAAAAAAGGCAGTAAAGAATTATGAACTCTGTTTGAGAAGAGTTAAAGTTAGCGTTAGTTACCCCACTCTTTAGGGATAATATTTTCCCTTATGACCTTTTCACATTCGGTCAAGTGATACCACAGAAAAAAGGCGACTTAGCGCGAATGGTGACCAATGCACATTAGTAAAAATATAGTAGTAGGACCTTCTAAGGAACAATGATAAAACTAAATTGCATTGCCCATAGGATTCAGAATATTGCTGAATATAAAAGGCACTTCCGACAGGATTTAAAATATCCGTCAAATAAAGGATAAGAATTATAGAAATTTTATAAGAGACTTCTTAGAATACAGCCATACAACAGCTTAAAATAATAATAATTTTTGATTTCTGTCTCCAACAAAGGAGATGAATTCAGAATATTCGAAAGGTTCGAAATTTTCATAACTCGTAATTTGTTTAAAAATAGAGAACGGGTACAGATTTTTTTTCCTTTCATCATAGATTGTATTTGTCTTTGATTTTTCAAGTCTTCCATTGTTACTAGACCTTTTGGCACCTTTAAATACTCTTTCCAGTATTCACTAATAATTAGAAAAAAAATTGTGAATACAGTTTGAAAAGGCCAAAATAAGAAAAAAGGCATTCACCTGTTCGTAGGGGTAAATTATTATATTTTCTTTTTATTAAAGATGTGCTCAATTTTAATCTTAATGTTATCAAAGAGACGATTTATATGTGCTTGGCAATACAAGAGCAGGGGTTTCATTTCGGATTCCGCAAAACAACAAAAAAAACTCGTCGATAAGAAATATCTGCATGAACTCATAAGGATTCTGGCTGAGAACTTTGTATAAGTTCTACTACATTAGGAAGACTAAACTGAATATTTAACTTTTATTTACTTTTAGAATAGGTTGAGTTCAACCATTGGCCTAGATGAAGTGAGGAAAATTCGAGTTTCCTTACAAGAAGAAAAGGAAAGATGTAACAACATATTGGACATCACGTATAACATTTTTACACTCTTTATATATATAATAGGATTTCTTTCAGTAGGACTGATATTCAGAAAATTAAGAAGTTTATATACTGGTTATAGAGACCAAAATCTTCAGGGGTTCAATTTAGAAGTAGTGTAAGGAGAAATTGAGTTACACTAGATATTAATAAATTTGTGTTTCCTTCTGTTTATTCCTTTTCAAAACAAAAATTATACTAAGATTTTAAGGGAGGAGATTGTAAGGATTTTGTGTAAATTTCGTAACTCAATTTTATTAAAGCTTGGAATTCTCTTTAGCTTCATATACCAGAAATATAGCGACAATTTCAAATTAGCTTGAATTTGAAATAACTTCTCTTTGCGTAACTAGCCATAAATCTTTTAGTGACACTCTTTGTCCAAGAATCAAACTAACTTTGAACCCGTGATACGTAAAGACCTAATTTAGACCAGTTTTTCAAGTCCTTGAAAGACTGGAAAGAAACTACTTTTAAAAAAAGGTGGTTGATTGGCTAGGAGGAAGAGAAGGTCGCTAAACGGATCAAGTAGCAAAAAGAATATAACTTATGGATGAGAGACAAATGGGGGTAGTTTTGCCTCGGAAACACGGTAGTCTTTTTTTGGAAATCGAACAAAGAGTAATTGTTTACTTTGTAATAACGATAAGCTACCACTGTCTGTCTGAAATTCTCCTTGGGGATAAAAGTTTGAAGATAAAGGTTAAAAATCAGAAGATAAACCTCTAAAAGGCTTTCTGTCACTTAGAAATAATTTTAATACATATATAAGAGAAATTGATGATTTGGGACTTATAGTTTCATTAGTATTCCCATCTAGTCAAGACTTGAGCCATTTGGATAAAAGAGCATTTTTTAAGGTTATAATAAGCCAAATTAAATTTCTTCCCAGAAATTTAAGCTTCGAATAACTGAGGGTTTAAAGAAGGAAGGAAACCTCAACCAAGAAGAGAGAAAGCTAGGAGAGCCATTTGGGCTCCCCCTTTTTCAGCCTAGAGTCCCTTGAGGCTTAACTTGACTTTATAAAGACCTTATATCCAAAATTGGAATTATCGGAAAATAACATAAATTACCACCCCCCCCCGTTGTGCAATCTTCAGACGTTTATACGAAGAGGAACACCGTTCCCTTTTTAATCATTCTTTCATTTCGTTAACCCCGTACTGCTTGTTTATACAAAGGTGACCTTAATGTTTATACAGGTAGGTTTAGGGGAAAAGGGAACAATATTACCAGCTTAAGAATTTCTAAACCTTTATGTCCAGATATTTTCAATTAAGTTTCCTTGCTAAAATTAAAGCCTAATAAAGGTCAAAGGAATATACAACCCTTTCAAGAAATAATAAAATAATCTCTTGGTTTGAGTTAATGGAAATTGGAATTAAAAGCAAGTACGGTTATTCTTAGCTTAGCTCAAAAATACCTTGAACTAAAGGATTTTTATAATCCAGAACTCAAGCCCTGACTAGCTGATCAAGTTTAACCCCTTTAAGTTGAAACATTAGTTAGCTTAGGATTAAATTGATCTTTTTCTTCTCGGTATGTATCGGTAGATTTGAACAAGCAGTTCTTTTGACCTTAGAAGACGTTCGGAAATAACCAAAATAAGTAGAATTAGAATATTTTTCCTTTTATCTTATTTTATAAATAAAATCAGTTGTCACTGAATTCTGAGTACCGATTCTTACCCAAAACTCAGTTTGTATCACGCTACCAAATTTATTAGCCCCTCTAGTAGGGGCAACCTTACATTTAGTTTAGTTTTAGTTAAAAGTTTAGAGTTTTTAGCTTAGAGTCTTAGCTTAGTTTTATTTAGAGTTCTAGTTTAATTTAGTTTTAGTTAAGAGTTTAGAGTTTTACCATAGAGTCTTAGCTTAGAGTTTTAGTTAGAGTTAAAGTTTACTTTAGTTACAGTTAAGAATTTAGATTTTCAGCTTAGAGTCATAGCTTAGAGTTTTACTTAAAGTTATAGTTTGGTTAAGTTTTAGTTAAGAGGTTCGAGTTTTAGCTGAGTCTTAGCTTAGAGTTTTTGTTAGAGTTCTAGTTTAGTTTAGTTTTAGTTAAGAGTTTAGAGTTTTACCTTAGAGTCTTAGCTTAGAGTTTTTGTTATAGTTCTAGTTTAGTTTAATTTTAGTTATGAATTTGATGTTTTACCTTTGAGTTTCAGTTAGAGTTCTAGTTTAGTTTACTTTTAGTTAAGAGTTTAGTGTTTTACCTTAGATTCTTAGCTTAGAGTTTTAGTTAGAGTTCTAGTTTAGTTTAGTTATAGTTAAGAGTTTAGAATTTTAGCTTAGAGTCTTAGCTTAGAGTTTTTGATAGAGTTCTAGTTTATTTTAGCTTTAGTTAAGAGTTTAGAGTTTTTAGCTTAGAGTCTTAGCTTAGAGTTTTTGTTGAAGTTTACTTTAGTTTCAGTTAATAGTTTAGAGTCTTAGCTTAGAGTATTTGTTAGAGTTGAAGTTTACTTTAGTAATAGTTAAGAGTTTAGAGTTTTAGCTTAGAGTCTTAGCATAGTGTTTTTGTTAGAGTTCTAGTTTAGTTTAGTTTTAGTTAAGCGTTTGGAGTTTTACCTTAGAGACTTAGCTTATAGTTCTAGTATAGTTTATTTTTAGTTAAGAGTTTAGAGTTTTTTATCTTAGAGTCTTAGATTAGAGTTTTTGTTAGAGTTCAAGTTTACTTTAGTTTTAGCTTAGAGTTTGGAGTTTTAGCTTACAGCCTTAGCTTTGATTTTTTGTTAGAGTTCTAGTTTAGTTCAGTTTAAGTTAAGAGTTTAGAGTTTTTAGCTTAGTCTTAGCTTAGAGTTTTTGTTAGAGTTCTAGTTTAGTTTAGTTTTAGTTGCGAGTTCAGAGTTTTACCTTAGAGTTTTAGCATAGTTTTTGTCGAAGTTCTAGTTTAGTTTAGTAATAGTTAAGAGTTTAGAGTTTTAGCTTAGAGTCTTAGCTTAGAGTTTTTTTTAAATTTGAAGTTTAGTTTAGTAATAGTTAATAGTTTAGAGTTTTAGCTTAGAGTATTAGCTTAGAGTTTTTGTTAAAGTTTAAGTTTAGTTTAGTAATAGTTAAGAGTTTAGAGTTTTAGCTTAGAGTCTTAGCTTAGAGTTCTAGTTTAGTTTAGTTTTAGTTAAGAGTTTAGAGTTTTTAGCTTTGATTCTTAGCTTAGAGTTTTAGTTATTCTAGTTTAGTTTAGTTTTAGTTAATAGTTTAGAGTTTTAACCTAGAGTCTTAGCTTAGAGTTCTAGTTAGAGTTGAAGTTTAGTGTAGTTACAGTTAAGAATTTAGAGTTTTAGCTTAGAGTCATAGCTGAAAGTTGTAGTTTAGTTAAGTTTTGGTTAAGAGTTTCTAGTTCTAGCTTAGAGTCTTACCTTAGAGTTTTTGTTAGAGTTCCAGTTTAGTTTAGTTTTAGTTAAGAGTTTAGAGTTTTACCTTAGAGTCTTAGCTTTGAGTTTTAGTTAGAGTTCTAGTTTAGTTTAGTTATAGTTAAGAATTTAGAGTTTTAGCCTAGAGTCATAGCTTAGAGTTTTAGTTAAAGTTATAGTTTAGTAAAGCTTATAGTTTGTGTTAGAGTTCTAGTTTAGTTTAGTAAAAGTTAAGAGATTAGAGTTTTAGCTTAGAGTCTTAGCTTAGAGTTTTTGTTAGAGTTCTAGTTTAGTTTAGTTATAGTTAAGAGTTTGGTGTTTTACCTTAGAGACTTAGCTTAGAGTTTTAGTTTAGTTTAGTTTTAGTTAAGAGTTTAGAGTTTTTAGCTTAGAGTCTTAGTTTAGAGTTTTTTGTTGAAGTTCTAGTTTAGTTTATAGTTTTAGCTTAGACGTAGAGTTTTAATTAGAGTTCTAGTTTAGTTTATTTTTAGTTAAGAGTTTATAGTTTTAGCTTAGAGTCTTATCTTAGAGTTTTTGTTAGGGTTTTAGTTTAGTTTAGTTTTAGTTAAGAGTTTAAAGTTTTAGCTTAGAGTCTTAGCTTAGAGTTTTTGTTAGAGCTCTAGTTTAGTTTAGCTATAGTTAAGAGTTTGGAGTTTTACCTTAGAGACTTAGCTTAGAGTTTTAGTTTATTTTAGTTTTACTTAAGAGTTTAGAGTTTTAGCTTAGAGTCTCAGCTTAGAGTTTTTGTCAGAGTTCTAGTTTAGTTTAGTTTTAGTTAAGAGTTTAGTGTTTTTAGCTTAGAGTCTTAGTTTAGAGTTTTTGTTGAAGTTCTAGTTTAGTTTAGTTTTAGTTTAGAGTTTTAGCTTAGACTTAGAGTTTCAATTAGAGTTCTAGTTTAGTTTAGTTTTAGTTAAGAGTTTAGAGTTTTTAGCTTAGAGTCTTAGCTTAGTTATATTTAGAGTTCTAGTTTAATTTGGTTTTAGTTAATAGTTTAGAGTTTTGCCATAGAGTCTTAGCTTAGAGTTTTAGTTAGAGTTAAAGTTTAGTTTAGTTACAGCTAAGAATTTAGATTTTTAGCTTTGAGTCATAGCTTAGAGTTTTACTTAAAGTTATAGTTCGGTTAAGTTTTAGTTAAGAGTTTTGAGTTTTAGCTGAGTCTTAGCTTAGAGTTTTTGTTAGAGTTCTAGTTTAATTTAGTTTTAGTTAAGAGTTTAGAGTTTTACCTTAGAGTCTTAGCTTAGAGTTTTTGTTAGAGTTCTAGTTTAGTTTAATTTTAGTTAAGAATTTGATGTTTTACCTTTGAGTTTCAGTTAGAGTTCTAGTTTATTTTAATTTTAGTTAAGAGATGAGTGTTTTACCTTAGAGTCTTAGCTTAGAGTTTTAGTTAGAGTTCTAGTTTAGTTTAGTTTTAGTTAAGAGTTTAGAATTTTAGCTTAGTGTCTTAGCTTAGAGTTTTTGTTAGAGTTCTAATTTATTTTAGTTTTAGTTAAGAGTTTAGAGTTTTTAGCTTAGAGTCTTAGCTTATAGTTTTTGTTGAAGTTATAGTTTAGTTTTAGTTAATAGCTTAGAGTGTTAGCTTAGAGTTTTTGTTACATTTGTCGTTTATTTTATTAATAGTTAATAGTTTAGAGTTTTAGCTTAGAGTCTTATCTTATAGTTTTTGTTAGAGTTATATTTTATTTTAGATATAGTTAATAGTTTGGAGTTTTAAACTAGAGACTTAGATTAGAGTTTTAGTTTAGTTTAGTTTTAGTTAAGAGTTTAGAGTTTTTTAGCTTAGAGTCTTAGCTTAAAGTTTTAGTTAGAGTTCTAGTTTAGTTTAGTTTTAGTTAAGAGTTTAGAATTTTAGCTTAGAGTCTTAGCTTAGAGTTTTTGTTAGAGTTTTAGTTTAGTTTTAGTTGAGAGTTTAGAGTTTTTAGCTTAGAGTCTTAGTTTAAAGTTTTTGTTGAAGCTCTAGTTTAGTTTAGTTTTAGTTAAGAGTTTAGAATTTTAGCTTAGAGTCTTAGCTTAGAGTTTTTGTTAGAGTTTTAGTTTAGTTTAGTTTTAGTTAAGAGTTTGGAGTTATAGCTTAGAGTCTTAGCTTAGAATTATAGTTAGAGTTGAAGTGAAGTTTAGTTAGGTTAGGTTAAGTTAGGTTAGGTTAGGTTAGGTTAGCCTACGTACGCGCGCGTACGTAGGCTAACCTAACCTGACCTAACTTAACCTAACCTAACTTGATCTAGCCTAACCTAACCTAACCTTACTCGCCGGGAAAACCCCCCATGTCGACTTTGTACCAGTTAGATTAGGTTAGCTTATCATGAGCGCTCATGATAAGCTAACCTAATCTAACCTAACTTAAACGTGGAGAAACCTAACCTCTGGCCTAACCTAATCTAACCTACGGTTTTGGTATTTCTATGCAATCTTGTGTAATTTTGTGGTTATGCTAGTTTAGACTAAACTTCAACTCTAACTAAATCTCTAAGCTAAGATTCTAGGCTAAACCTTTAAGCTATAACTCTTAACTAAAACTAAACTAAACAATAACTCTAACTAAAACTCTAAGCTAAGACTCTAAGCTAAAACTATAAACTCTTAACTATAACTAAACTAAACGAAACTTAAACCCTAACTAAAACTCTAAGCTAAGACTTTAAGGTAAAACTCTTAACTAAAACTAAACTAAACTAGAACTCTTAATAAAACTCTAAGCTAAGACTTTAAGGTAAAACTCTAAACTCTTAACTAAAACTAAACTAAACTAGAACTCTAACTAAAACTCTAAGCTAAGACTCCAAGCTAAAACTCTAAACCCTTAACTATAACTAAACTAAACTTCAACTCTAATTAAAACTCTAAGCTAATACTCTAAGGTAGAACTCTAAACTCTTAACTAAACTAAACTAGAACTTCAACAAAAACTCTAAGCTAAGATTCTAAGATAAAACTATAAACTCTTAACTAAAACTAGACTAAACTAGAACTCTAAGTAAAACTCTAAGCTAAGACTCTAATCTAAAAACTATAAATTCTTAACTATGACTAAACTAAACTTCAACTTCAACAAAAACTCTAAGCTATGACTCTATGATAAAACTCTAAACTCTTAACTAAACTAAACTAGAACTCTAACAAAAACTCTAAACTACGACTCTAAGCTAAAAACTCTAAATTCTTAACTATAACTAAACTAAACTTCAACTCTAACTATAACTCTAAGCTAAGACTCTAAGCTAAAAACTCTAAACTCTTAACTAAAATTAAACTAAACTTAAACTCTAACAAAAACTCTAATCTAGGACTCTAAGCTAAAACTATAAACTCTTAACTAAAACTAAACTAAACTAGAGCTTCAACAAAAACTCTAAGCTAAGACTCTAAGCTAAAAACTCTAAACTCTTACCTAAAAATAAACTAAAATCTAACTCTAACAAAAACTATATTATATTAAACTGATCTAAAAAACTCCAAAATATTAACTAAAACTAAACTAAACTAAAACTGTAAGATAATTCTCGAAGGTTAAACTCTAAACTCTTAAATATAAGTAGAGTCAACTAGAGATATCACAAAAAGTCTAAGCTAAGACTCCACGCTAAAACTCTAAACTCTTAACTATTACTAAACTAAACTTCAACTCTAACAAAAACTCTAAGCTACGACTCTAAGCTAAAACTCTAAACTATTAACTAAGACTAAACTAAACTAACACTTCAACTAAAACTCTAAGCAATGACTCTAAGCTAAAAACTCTAAACTCTTAACTAAAACTAAAATAAACTAGAACTCTAACAAAAACTCTAAGCTAAGACTCTAAGCTAAATAACTCTAAACTCTTAACTAAAACTAAACTAAATTAGAACTCTAACTAAAACTCTAAGCTAAGACTCTAAGGTAAAACACCAAACTCTTAACTAAAACTAAACTAAACTAGAACTCTAACAAAAAATCTAAGCTAAGACTCTAAGCTAAAAAAACTCTAAACTCTTAACTAAAACTAAACTAAAACTCTAAGCTAAGTCACTAAGGTAAAACTCTAAACTCTTAACTATATGTAAACTAAAATAGAACTCAAAACAAAAATAAACTAGAACTCTAACAAAAAATCTAAGCTAAGACTCTAAGCTAAAATTCTAAACTCTTAACTAGAACTAAACTAAAATAGAACTCTAACAAAAACTCTAAGCTAAGACTCTAATATAAAAAACTCTAAACTCTTAACTAAAACTAAAATGAACACAAACTCAAATCTGAGACTCTAAGATAAAATTATAAACTCTTAACTATTACTAAACTAAACTTCAACTCTAACAAAAACTCTAAGCTAAGACACTAAGCTAAAACTCTAAACTATTAACTAAAACTAAACTAAACTAGAACTTCAACAAAAACTCTAAGCTAAGACTCTAAGCTAAAAACTCTAAACTCTTAACTAAAATAAACTAGAACTCTAACAAAAACTCTAAGCTAAGACTCTAAGCTAAAATTCTAAACTCTTAACTAAAACTAAACTAAACTAGAACTCTAACTAAAACTCTAGGCTAAGACTCTAATGTAAAACACCAAACTCTTAACTAAAACTAAACTAGAACTCTAACTGAAACTCAAAGGTAAAAAATTAAACTCTTAACTACAACTTAACTAAACTAGAACTATAACAAAAAAACTCTAAGCTAAGACTCTAAGATAAAACTATAAACTACTACTAAACTTAACTTCAACTCTAACATAAAGTCTAAGGTAAGACCCTAAGCTAAAACTCAAATCTATTAACTAAAAATAAACTAAACTAGAACTTCAACATAAACTCTAAGCTATGACTCTAAGATAAAAACTCTAAAATATGAACTAAAAATAAAATAAAAAATAACTCTAACAAAAACTCTAAGCTAAGACTCTAAGCTAAAATTCTAAACTCTTAACCAAAACTAAACTAAACTAGAACTCTAACTAAAACTCTAAGCTAAGACTCTAAGGTAAAACACCAAACTCTTAACTAAAACTAAACTAAACTAGAACTCTAACTGAAACTCAAAGGTAAAACATCAAACTCTTAACAGAAATTAAACTAAACTAGAACTGTAACAAAAAAACTCTAAGCTAAGACTCTAAGCTAAAACTCGAAACTCTTAACTAAAACTTAGCCAAACTAAAACTTTAAGTAAAACTCTAAACTATGACTCTAATCTAAAAATCAAAACTCAGAACTATAACTAAACTAAACTGCAACTCTAACAAGACCTAAAAGATAAGACTCTAACCTAAAACTCTAAACTTATAACTGAAACTAAACTAAACTAGAACTCCAACAAAACTCTAAGCTAAGACTCTAAGCTAAAACTCGAAACTCTTAACTAAAACTTACCCAAACTATAACTTTAAGTAAAACTCTAAGCTATGACTCTAAGCTAAAACTCTAAATTCTGAACAGTTACTAAACTAAGCTAGAACTCTGAATAAAACTCTAAGCTAAGACTCTAAGCTAAAAACTCTAAACTCTTAACTAAAACTAAACTAAACTAGAACTCTAACAGAAACTCTAAGCTAAGACTCTAAGCTACAAAACTCTAAACTTTTAACTAAAACTAAACCAAACTAAAACTCTAAGTTAAGTCTCTAAGGTAAAACTTCAAACTCTTACCTATAACTAAGTTGTGGGTGAAAAGGATGGGTACTTCAATTGTAAATTGGGTTTAGGACGGTCACTAAGAAAAGAACTTGTTCTGAAATGCCTTTTGAAAAGTATTGCTTGGTGTTGAGGTATCCAAAAAAACTGTAATGTAAAGTTGTGGGTGAAAAGGATGGGTACTTCAAGTTGTAAAATGGGTTTAGAAGGGACATTAAGAAAGTAACTTGCTCTGAAATGCCTTTTGAAAGGTATTTCTTGGTGTTGAGGTATCCAGAAAGCTGTCAAGTAAAGTTTTGGGTGAAATGGATGGATACTTCAAGTTTTAAAATGGGTTTAGAAGGGACATTAAGAAAGTAACTTGCTCTGAAATGTCTTTTGAAAAGTTTTTCTTGGTGTTGAGGTATCCAAAAAGCTGTAAAGTAAAGTTGTGGTGAAAATGATTCGTACTTCAAGTTTTAAAATGGGTTTAGAAGGGACATTAAGAAAGTAACTTGCTCTGAAATGTCTTTTGAAAAGTATTTCTTGGTATTGAGGTATCCAAAAAGCTGTCAAGTAAAGTTGTGGATGAGAAGGATGGGAACTTCAACTTGTAAAATGGGTTTAGAAGGGACATTAAGAAAATAAATTGTTCTTAAAAGATATAATAAAGCCTCAAAAAAGTATAAAAAATGGGGAGGGGACTCTTTGGGGGCCCGGGGGAGGCATTAGGGGGTCTGGGGGACCCTTGGGGGCCAGGTGGTCCTTTGGGGACCCGGGAGGACCTTTGGGGGTCCGGGGGCCCTTGGGGGGCCGGGTGGTCCTTGGGGCGCCAGGGGGTCCTTTGGGGGGGCCGGGGGACCCTTTGGGAGCCCGGGGGAACCTTTGGGGGCCGGGGGCTTCCTTCGCCGTTGGGGTAGGGGACCTCACGAAACTGTTCAAATGGAACTTGTGTATTATAATGACCACACTCAAAACTTCTTCTGAAACATCTTCTAAAATCATCTTTTTAAAATGTCTCTAACTGTTTCACCGAAATAATTCTCTAAAATGTCTAAAACGGTTTCGCCCAAATAATCTCTAAACGTAATTTCATCGTGTTCCCTTTGTTTTTGGCATCCCTGCGCTGTCACATTTGAAATTACTAAGAAACCTTTTCCCGCGTTAATCTCTTCATCTCTAAGTTCAAAACATTCACCGGAGTTTCTTGGAGAATTGTTTCCGGGGCGAAGTTTATTAATATCTTTGGAGTTCGACCAGGAGAATTGTTTCCGGGCGAAGTTTTTTAATGTCTGACAGATGATGTCATGGTTGATTGATTTGTCAAGAAAGGGGAATTAATTTGTTGTTTCTAAGGGGAATTATTGATTCACAAAAGGGAAACACGTGATCCTGTTTCCTATTCCTGGATCTTAACATTCGCCCCGAGCACGAACTTGGCCAAAACATCAACAACAACAAATAAATCGACCTTGGAAAAAGAGGTCATTGACCCACTTTGATTAACCACGTGTTCTCCCTAGGGACTCTATGCCCATATATGGAGCCCCCCTGGGAGTACTAGGGTCCTTTCTACTGAAGTATAAAACAAACCCAAAACGAACAGAATTTAAATAAACAATGATAGCTGGCAAACATACAATAGGTACTAATATAAATGAATAAATAAATCACAAAATGAGTGAAACTTTAATTGAACATGAAAATCAAACTTGAAACGAACAAAAATCACTACAAACAAGAATTTGGATTTTTCCTACTTCTCTGTTGTAAAAGTTTAAAACCTTCGTCATTGGCGCTTCGGCGATTTTTCGTCATTGCGTCATTGACGCGTTACTTAAAACAAATTACATTACAAATATTTTCTTTTGTACTTATACAACATTGAAAATAAACATAAAAATTACAGTAAAAATCAATTTTGAACTGATGAGCTTTCAGCAATTAAAATCGTCATATATCAAGTATTCAGTTTACTTATCTGTTCTTTCAAGACTTTTCAAGACAAATAAAGCTTCACTACAAGCAAGAGTTTGGATTCTACCCCCTTCTCTAACTGTAAAAGTCTAAAGCCTACTGCGTCATTGATGCTTCACTGAAAACGAATTATATTTCAGATGTTTTCTGTTTCCAGCTGTTACAGCATTGAAAATTAAAATTAAATTAAAGTGAAATAAAATCATGATCTGATGATCTTCAACAATTAACAGCTTTTAATATTAAACATTCATTTTAATTCTATTTGTACTTTCCAGGACTGCTCAAGAGACATACAGCATAGATTTCAGTAAAGTGCCAATGATGCAGTAGGTTTTAGACTTTTACAGTGACAGAAGGAGACAAAACCTAAACTTTTGTTTGTAATGATTTTTGTTCATTCGAAGCTTGAATTAAATATTCACTTTAACCTTCACTTGTTTTGTGATTTATTGATTCATATTATATTAGTACATATTTTAGATGTGTTTGGTATGATTGTTTATTTAATTTCTGTTAGTTTTTGGGTTTGATTTATGCTTCAATAACAAAATATATTTGTTCATTTTAAGCTTGAGTTGCATATTCAATTTATTCTTTACTCGTTTTAAAATTTATTTATTCATTTATATTAGTACCTGTTGTATGTTTATTCGCTATTATTGTTTATATAATTTCTGTTCGTTTTGGGTTTCATTTATTCTTTAATAGTAATTACTGGTCATTTTGAGTTTGAGTTATTGTAGGTTTCTATTTCTTCTGATGTTAAGTTTAATATGGCTTTTATTTTTCTTTAAACAACTTCTTTTTTAGAAAGTTTTTTTTTTAATTAATCAATAGAAAAGGGAATTGTGAGCCCAAGGCCAATCCAACAGCCAATCTCAAGGGAAAATGTTTGAGAATGCTCCAAATTTCACAATGACGAGTGAGTGCAATTTGACTTAAAAGTAACGGTTCAACAAACCCAACCAGGCACGTACAAGAAAATGTGTTTCAGAGGAGATGCGTCATTTTGGAGGAAAGGGAAAGATCTGAAAAGAATGCTGAAAAATAGGGGAATTATACTATATACACTTGACATTGTAGAAAACATTGTATACCAAGATATTTAGGGCGTATGCGTGTTCCTTAGGACCTAAAATTTGGATTGTTTCTGCTTGTTTTTACATCCGATTCTGTAATGAATTAATTATGTCGGCATTTTAAATAAGCGGTTAGTACTAGTTATTTCTGACTTTGAGTTTTTTTCTATCGTATTAAGAAATGATCAACATATGGGAAAACCATGCTGGCTTATTAATGATTCTGTTGCCATTCTGCTTGCTTATTAATCATCACGACTGGTTATTAGCTTCAATTTAAAATTAGGCAGGATAAGTCAGAAAGTGTGACAACTAAAAACTGAATTGAAATACTAGTATGACGTTGAGATAGTGGCATAAGAACCTGACACAGGTCCCGCATTGCTTAATGCCTATAAATAGTTTATCATTGAAATTCTGTTGGTACTCCAAGCCATGGTTCCCTTTTTCTGATTTTACTTCGGATGATTCTCAACCTTTTGAAGGGATTAATTAAAAAAAAAATCGGTTTCTAAGAAAAGAAAAGGTTTCCAAAAAATAGGTTTCTTGAAGAAAAGTAAACAGTCGTACAAAAAACATAGACGACCAGATTTAAAGTCATGTAAGATTTTAAATTTAAAATTAGCAGGAATTGCTATAAAAAAATAAATAAAACCCGAACCAAAGAGAAATAAAAATGAATAATTGTATCAAACATAAAATGACGAATAGGCCCAATTCTATAAATAGATGGAGGGATTTTAAAGTGAAGAGAATTGGAAATCAATAATCAGGTTAAACTTAAGATGAAGAGAAATTGCCACAAAAATGAGTAGGGATACCCTCCCCCTAAAATTCTAAAGGCCAGATCATTTTTTGTGATCTACTGAAAACGACTTGTATTTTTAGTTGTGTGTTTTTTTATTTATTAGAACATCTCAAACAATACAACAAAAATACAATCTTAAGGCTAATATTTTATTAAAAATAAGAGTGGTGTTACCTCTCTCCTTCTCTTTGTCTCAAACCCTCAAGACAACTTGAATATCATCTACATTTCATTGAAAATGATAAGTTTCTAACTTATTTGTTTTAACATCCAAAGCAAGAAAAAAGAAAGAAAGAAAATCATAACATTAAGCAAGATCAAACAGTTTGTGGTAACGAACTGCAACTAAGGAGCGATGCGGTTCAATAGTAGCCAAAACTCTAAAGATACTGAGTCTTGGTAACAATGGATATATCAAAGGAATTAAATTATGATGTTTATTCAAATAGGCCTATATGTAATTCATCAAGTTTAATGCCACCCATCAAAATTTACGAGCCTGAGAAAATTTGTCCGATTTTTGAAAAAAGGGTGGAAACAACCCCAACACATTAAGTGATCTTAATGAAAATCACACCATCAAGTTCAGCATATCAGAGAATCTCATTGTAGAGGTGCAGGATCCTATATATAAAAATTTGGAATTTTACGTTTTTTGCCAGAAGCAAGATCACGGATGCGTGTTTATTTGTTGTTCTTTCCCAGGGGTGTTTGAATTGGGAGAGGGGTCATTTGATCGGAAATAAAAACTTCCAGTACCCTTTCTAAGTGACCAAAAATATTGGAAGGCAGCTAGCCCCCTTCCCACGTCCAATTTTCCCCAAAATCTTTCGATGAAAATGTTGAGCTTCTTATTTTGTTTATCATAGTCGAAAGGTCTAATAACTATGTCTTAAAGAATGACTTGATGTCCCACAGCCCCCAGGGGAAGGGGTTTGAACTTTGCCCATCGTTTACATATGGTTTTGGCTATTGGGAAGCATACAGATACTTTTTAGAGGAAGGGGGGGGGGGGGAGATTTTCTGGACGAGGGGGAGTGTTTCATGGGAGGATTCTTTTACGGATTAATTTTTTTAGGGGAAAAAATTTTCCATGGAGGGGAAGCTGGAATTCCGAGCATTATTTAAATAAGATAGAAATTAAATATAAAAAAACAAGTTTTAAAACTGAAAGTAAGGTGCAACATTAAACATTTAAACGAACCAGAAATCATTATGCATATTAGGGAGGTTGCCCCACCCTCAATATCTCACTTTTACGCTAAAGTTGTTTTCCTAACTATAAAAAAGCTTCGTATTCTAATTAAGCGACCCTTGCGTTTCATGAATCATTCTTAAATAGTAGGAACAAAACGTCAAACTTCAGTATATAGATCGAGTTATTGAGGAGGGGGTAGCCTCCCTCATTTGCGTAATAATATCTGTAAGTCTTAAGTTTGAAACTTGCTTAATTATTGAATAGAGCAAATAAAAGTAGACTGACTGTTTATTATATACTGCTACTGATTCCTGCGAGTATAAGAATTTTTTTACCTTTTTTTAAATGTTGCAATTATAAAAAAGGTATTGTTTAAAATCTATTTTGCTTTCAGTAAAGCGCAAATGATTCCCTGGTCATTAGTAGGTCTTGTGGGCGTTAGCCCTGCTCGTTTTTGTAGTAATTTCTGTTCGTTTTTTTTTTAATTGAATATTCATTTAAACTTTTGTACGTTTTGGAATTTATTTGTTTGTTTTTTCTTGGTGCAATATCCATTTAAATCTTCGTCCGCTTTGGCTTTGATGTATTCAATGATAATTATTTCTAGATGTTTTAAGATTAGGCTAAAATTCAAGCCCAAAGGAGAATTTGTTGCTCAATTATCAAAACATAAGACTTAGTGGGGGTTAGAGCTATTGGTAAAAAAAAGAACGGTACTTGAAAACAGGGCATACCTTATATAGTGAAATTACTTTTAATTTAACTCTTGTCATCATTTAGTAGCCCTGATCATCAGTAAGTAACCCTTATCATAATTTATAATTGAAGTTAAATTTTACATTGATTTTAAGAAACGGGCTAGTAAATGCCGTGACCGCATTTGCTACAATAAGGTTATTAATGCCCGTTAAAAAAAAAAAAAACTTACTGAAAGCAAATACCAACGTTAAAACTGAAATCCAGCATTAAAAACCTTTCAGCCCCTCGCTCCTAACGCTAAAATTTGTCTAGTGCTATTCTGAAAACAATTTATGTTCCAAAAAATATATCGACTTGAGGGGCACGCCAGCCTTCTTAGTATGCATGATAACTTGTGATTGTTTCAAATCTTTATGTCACTTGTTAACTTAATTTGAAAAGAAAGATTAATTTTAGTTTCTGTTTATGCTTAGTATCATTATTATTATTAAGGAGGGAATCACTATACTGAGTCGAGGCTCAGGTCACAAAGAATGCCTCTATTCTTAATCTTCTATCTATAACTATCCTAAATAAAAGGGAAGTGCCTGACCAACGGCATATCAAGCAATCTCGTTCAGTGGGGGGGGGGGGTCATGAAAAACGTATCAAAAATTTGTATGGAAGCATATTTATTACTTTTTAACAAGTCGGACAATAAATTAAGGGGTGGAGGGGGGGGGGGGTTAAACCCGGTAACTCTCCCCTGGATACGGCCTTACTCATGACCCTTCAAATTCTCACTCTTTAGGCTAGAACTTTCAGGGTAAAATTGACATTTTGGGTCTAAAAGTATGCTATTTGGGGCTTTATCAAGATCCTCCATAGAAAAAACATTCAAAGATCCTCGTTCCCCACCCCCATGTTGTTCTGTTACCATGCACGACTGTGGTCTATGTGTTAGAGGTCTATACCAGAAAGGGCTTGATTAACAGTTTTGACTACCAGGAGATCGGTAATGTTATTAATATATGATCTAACTTTTGCAATCTGAATTTTTGGGCCATGCCCCTTATTAACATACTTTTTTAGTAGAGCCTTGCTAGAGATAAAGATATGAAACTACTGAAAAATGAAGTAAAGAAAAGAAAAAAACTCCAAGCTCTAGCTGTGGTGTGAAGGCAAACGGAAAGGAACGTCATGAATGGAACTGGTCATTGTGTTGTGTATGCATATACTTTATGCAAAATCTTATACTTTAAGGAAGCCTGTAGCAATATACTGTCCCTGGGCTATATCTTTTAATTTATACTATTTTTATTTATAACTTTACTATTATAATTAAATAATTATTTATAATTATTCTCTTTATGTAATACATACTAGCCAAATGCTTTTTTTTTCTTGTCAAATTCAGGTTTTAATTCAATGAGCACATAGAATACATAATGAAAGATTTGCGTAACAGAAAAAATGGTTTAAATTACACTCGTTACTCTTAAATATATAAAGGCAAATGATCTGTGTCACTTAGCTAGTTCAATCAACTGATTCTTCAGTGCGGTGTTTGGAATATAAAAATGATAATATACAAGGTAGTACTTCCAACCTTGAAAAATTCTCACAAGAAAATTCGAAAATTCAGGAATTGTGGAAATTCGGTGTCTAGTCTACGTAGATGATAGAGTGTTTAGCTAACGTAGATAACTTTTTTTTAGCAGCTCTAAGGAATTTGGTACTCTGGACGATAGATAGAAATAGCAGTACCAATATAATACGATTCTTCCATTATCTTAAAAGCGTTATAACAAATTCGATTAATTGTAATTAAGCTTACTGCTTGCAAATGTGTACACATAACATAAATCATGCCGAATATGAAAAATTCAGTTAAAGTCATGTAATTTTTTTAAATTGAACAATAAGTTATTATTAAAATGTGAGTCCCTGTAAACTAGTATGTCCAATCTAGCTGCCCAATTTGTCTCTTTCATACGGCAGACTTTGACTACTCTCCATGACATTGTTATTCAATGATTGATAATACCCATGATTAAAAATGTTACCATATTTGTTATACATGTTACCATTCCCAATGATTGTTATCCATGATTAATGATACAAACAAACTTCCAAAATCAAAACAAAATTATTTTAGTATTAGACTGAGAACAATTTCTTTTTTATTCATTATTATATGGAAGCTTATTAAGATATTGAAAATACAAATGGAAGGGCATTTGAAAACTGTTGAGGAAAAAGTTCACATCTGAGGCAATGCAATAGCGTTGCCTATAGTAAAGGACATACGGCTCCAATGCTTTATTATTATTAATTAAAAAAAACTTTCCGAAAAATAATTTTTTAAAATAAAATTAATGGCCATTTTAAAATTATGATCAGGAGATAAAAATACCTTTTAAAATTCAAACTCAAAACGACCAGAAATTACTATTAAAGAATAAATGAAACCTAGAACGAACAGAATCATACCAAAAACACACAACAAGTAATAATATAAATGAATAAATAGAGATTAAAGCAAGTAATGCTTAGATTGAATATGAAAATCATGCTTAAAACGAAAAAAAATATTTTCCTTTTGAAGTATAAATGAAACTTAAAACGAACAGAAATTAAATAAACAATCAACGCAAACAAACATACAATAGATATTGATGTAAATTAACAAATAAATCTTAAAACGGGTGAAACTTAAATTGAATATGCAAATCAAGCTTGAAACGAACAAAATTCACTACAAACAAGAGTTTGGGTATGACCTCCTTCTCTCACTGTAAAAGTCTAAAACCTACTGCGTCAATGGCGCTTTACTGAAAACTATATGCAACTTCAGCAGTCTTGGAAAGTATTAACATAATAAAATTGAATATTTGATGTATAAGTATATTAATTGTTGAAAGACCCATCAGTTCAAGAATTTATTTCACTGTAATTTTATTTTTATTTTCAATGCTGCAAGAACTGGAAAAGAAAATATTTATAATATAATTCGTTTTCAGTTAAGCTCCAATGACGCAGTAGGCTTTTGGTTTTTATTTACAGTTAGGAAAAGAGGCAGAATCCAAACACTTGTTTGTAGTGAAACTATATTCGTCTTGAACAACTTTAAAAAGAGCTAATAAATTAAACTGAATATTTGATGCATAATGATATTAATTGCTGGAAACTCATCAGTTCAAAATGTTACTATAATTTTAAAGTTTATTTTCGATATTAAGTACAAAAAAAAATATTTGTCATAAAATTGGTTTTCAGTAAAGTGCCAATGACGCAGTAGGTTTTAGACTTTTACAGTGAGAGAAGGAGGTCATACCCAAACTCTTGTTTGTAGTGAATTTTGCTCGTTTCAAGCTTGATTTGCACATTCAATTTAATTTTCACTCGTTTTAAGATTTATTTATTAATTTACATTAATATCTATTATATGTTTTTTTGCATTGATTGTTTATTTAATTTCTCTTTGTTATAAGTTTCAGTTATACTTCAATAGGAAAATATTTTGTTTCGTTTTAAACTTGATTTTCATATTCAATCTAAGCATTACTCGCTTTAAGATCTATTTATTCATTTATATTATTACTTGTTGTGTGTTTTTTGCTATGATTGTTTATTTAATTCTGTTTGTTTTGGGTTTCATTTATTCTTTAATAGTAATTTCTGGTCGTTTTAATTTTGAATTTTAAAATGTATTTGTATCTGCTTAGCTTAAGTTTAAAATGGCCTTTACTTTTCTTTGAAAAACTTATTTTTCGGAAAGTTTTTTTTAATTAGCTTATGTTCGTTTTTGATTGCAAAAAGTTTCAAGTTTTTAAAAATTCATTATTTTAAAATCAAATATTCATCAAAGTATCAAAACAGGTATCAAAGTACCAATATCAAAGTGAAAAAACGGCTTTGTGTCAACCTCGGAGTTTTTATTATCTAATGTTTGAATTATTTTTAACAAAATGGTCACCTCAAATTTTATCGGATGGGTTTATCCATCCGACAAACCCAAAAGCATGGAGGGCGGGAGGGGCTAGTTGCCCTCCGATTTTTTTCACTCTGAGAAAATGAACTACAACTTTTAATTCCCATTTAAATTAACCCTCTCTGAGGTTTATACGAGCATCCCTTTCATAATAACCACATACAGCCCCAGGACATAGCTTAGAATGCCTACCCGGGCCCTCGGGGGATCTGTCTACATCGGAGTTTTAGTTATCTGACCTTTGGATTATTTTGAAAAAAGTGGCTCTCTTAAGGTTCTTATCGGATTGGTTTGAGGAAAATTGGGCGTGGATAGGGGGGCTAATTGCCTTCCGATCTGTTTTGTGAACGAGAACTTTAAAGTCACTTAAAAAGTGAACGAGAACTTTCAATTTCCAATCATATAAGCCCTCTCCAAAGTTTATACGAGCATACCTTCCGTAAGAAACATATATGCCCCCAGAGCAATTCTTATAACGCCTGCCCCAGACCCTGGAGGGGTTGTGTTGACACAGGAGTCTTTTTTTATCTGACCTTTGAACTATTTTTAACGAAATGGCCATACGTAAAGGAGTTTTTGTTATATGATCTTTGAACTATTTTAAAAAAAATGGCTACCTCTAATTTTTTATCAGATGTATATGGGGGGAAAGGGCTTGGGGGGGGCAG
The DNA here is from genome assembly GCF_049724085.1 of Artemia sp. Qi Xiang Cuo. NCBI lineage: Eukaryota > Metazoa > Arthropoda > Branchiopoda > Anostraca > Artemiidae > Artemia > Artemia sp. Qi Xiang Cuo. Next base: position 58,535,987 of record NC_142797.1, on the reverse strand, counting down.
TTGCCCTCCAATTAATTTTGACTCTTTAAAAGGGTACTAGAACTCTCGATTTCAAATCGAATGTGCCCCGTTTGAAGTTTGTACGACGACCTTTTCTATATGAAGTGCCTCTGGGAAAAAAGGGACTGTGGGGGGAGGCTAGCTGCCCTTCAATCACCTTTGACTCTTAAAGAGTGAATTCGAACTTTCAATTTCCAATCAAATCAGCCCTCTATAAAATTTATACGAACATCCCTTCCATAACAACCATATATGCCCCCAATGCATAACTTACAACGCCTGCCCCCGGGCCCTGGGGACTGTGTCGACACCGGAGTTTTATTATCTGAACTTTGAACTATTTTTAACTATATGTTTATCTCAAAATTTTTATCTGATGTATTTAGGGTGTGGAGGAGGGGGGGGGCTAGTTCCCCTCCGATCTCTTTTGAATCTTAAAAAGCGAACAAGAACTTTCAATTCAAATCAAATGAGTCCTCTCCAAAGTTTATACGAACATCCCTTTCATAACAACTATATATGCCCCTAGATTATTACTCATAACGCCTGCCTCCATGCCCTGGTGAGTTGCGTCAACACAGGAATTTTTCATATCTCACCTTTGAACTATTTTAATGAAATGGCTATTATAAAAATTTTATTGAATCGGCTCGGGGAAAAAAGGGCGGGGAGGGCTTGTTGTCCTCGGATATCTTTTGGCTCTTAAAGATTAAACTAGAACTTTCAATTTCCAATCAAATGAGCCCTCTCTGAAGTTTTTACGAGCATCCCTTTCATAAAAACCATATACGCCCCCTGGACAATACTTACAACGCCTATCCCCCGTGCCCTGGGGGGATTTTTGTATCTAATTTTTAAACAATTTCCAAAAAACTGGCTATCTCAAGATTTGTAGCGGATGGGTTTGGGGAAAAAAGAGCGTGGGGGAGGCTAGTTGCTCTGAACACTCTTGACTCTTAAAAAGTGAACTAGAACTTTCAATTTCCAATCAAATGAGCCTCTATCAAGTTTATACGAGCATCCCTTTCATAAGAACAATACATGCCCTTAGGGAATAACTTAGAATGCCTTCCCCTGGGCCCTGGGGGGTTGTATTGACAACGGATTTTTGTCTTATCCGACCTTTGCACTATTTTTAACGAAATGTCTATCTCAAAATTTTCATCAGATGGGTTTGTAAAAAGAAAGCGTCGGGGGGGCTAGCTGCACTCAGATCTCTTTTGAATCTTAAAAAGGGAACTCAAACTTCCAATTTCCAATCAAATGAGCCCTCTTTGAAGTTTATGCGAGCATTCCTTCCATAAGAACCATATATGGCCCCAGGGTATAACTTACAACGCCTGCCACCGGGCCCTGGGGACTGTGTCGACACCGGAGTTTTATTATCTGAACTTTGAACTATTTTTAACAAAAAGTCTATCTCAAAATTTTTATCTGATGTATTTAGGGCGGGGCGGAGGGGGGGGGGGGGTAGTTGCCCTCCGATCTCTTTTGACTCTTAAAAAGTGAAAAAGAACTTTAAATTTACAATAAAATGAGCCCTCTCCAAAGTTTATGCGAGCATCCCTTCCATAAGAAGTATATATGCCCCTAGATTATTACTTATAACGCCTGCCTCCATGCCCTGGTGAGTTGCGTCAACACAGGAATTTTTCATATCTCACCTTTGAACTATTTTAATGAAATGGCTATTATAAAAATTCTATTGAATCGGCTCGGGGAAAACAGGGCGGGGAGGGCTAGTTGTCCTCGGATATCTTTTGGCTCTTAAAGATTAAACTAGAACTTTCAATTTCCAATCAAATGAGCCCTCTCTGAAGTTTTTACGAGCATCCCTTTCATAAAAACCATATACGCCCCCTGGACAATACTTACAACGCCTATCCCCCGTGCCCTGGGGGGATTTTTGTATCTAATTTTTAAACAATTTCCAAAAAACTGGCTATCTCAAGATTTGTAGCGGATGGGTTTGGGGAAAAAAGAGCGTGGGGGAGGCTAGTTGCTCTGAACACTCTTGACTCTTAAAAAGTGAACTAGAACTTTCAATGTCCAATCAAAAGAGCCTCTATGAAGTTTATACGAGCATCCCTATCAAAAGAACCATACATATCCTTAGGGCCTAACTTAGAATGCCTTCCCCTGGGCCCTGGGGGGTTGTCTTGACAACGGATTTTTGTCTTATCCGACCTTTGCACTATTTTTAACGAAATGTCTATCTCAAAATTTTCATCAGATGGGTTTGTAAAAAGAAAGCGTCGGGGGGGGCTAGCTGCACTCAGATCTCTTTTGACTATTAAAAAAGGAGCTCCAACTTTCAATTTCCAATCAAATGAGCCTTCTTTGAAGTTTATACGAGCATCCCTTCCACAAGAACCATATATGCCCCAGGGTATAACTTACAACGCCTGCCACCAGGCCCTGGGGATTTTGTCGACACCGGAGTTTTATTATCTGAACTTTGAACTATTTTTAACAAAGTGGCTATTTCAAAATTATTATCTGCTGTATTTACGGTGTGGAGGAGGGGGGGGGGGGCTAGTTGCCCTCGGATCTCTTTTGACTCTTAAAAAGTGAACAAAAACTTCCAATTTCAAATCAAATGAGCCCTCTCCAAAGTTTATGCGAGCATCCCTTCCATAAGAAGTATATATGCCCCTAGATTATTACTTATAACGCCTGCCTCCATGCCCTGGTGAGTTGCGTCAACACAGGAATTTTTCATATCTCACCTTTGAACTATTTTAATGAAATGGCTATTATAAAAATTTTATTGAATCGGCTCGGGGAAAAAGGGCGAGGAGGGCTAGTTGTCCTCGGATATCTTTTGGCTCTTAAAAATTAAACTAGAATTTCAATTTCCAATCAAATGAGCCCTCTCTGAAGTTTTTACGAGCATCCCTTTCATAAAAACCATATACGCCCCCTGGACAATACTTACAACGCCTATCCCCCGTGCCCTGGGGGGATTTTTTGTATCTAATTTTTAAACAATTTCCAAAAAACTGGCTATCTCAAGATTTGTAGCGGATGGGTTTGGGGAAAAAAGAGCGTGGGGGAGGCTAGTTGCCCTGAACTCTCTTGACTCTTAAATAGTAAACTAGAACTTTCAATTTCCAATCAAATGAGCCTCTATGAAGTTTATACAAGCATCCCTTTCATAAGAACCATGCTTGTCTTCAGGGTATAATTTAGAATGTCTCCCCCCGGGCCCTGGGGGGTTGTATTGACAACGGATTTTTGTCTTATCCGACCTTTGAACTATTTTTAACAAAATAGCTATCTCAAAATTTTCATCGGATGGGTTTGGAAAAAGAAAGCGTCGGGGGGGGCTAGCTGCACTCAGATCTCTTTTGACTATTAAAAAAGGAGCTCCAACTTTCAATTTCCAATCAAATGAGCCTTTTCTGGAGTTTATACGAGCATCCCTTTCATAAGAACCATATATGCCCCAGGGTCTAACTTACAACGCCTGCCCCCGGGCCCTGGGGGGTTGAGATGACACCTGAGTTTTAATTATCTGACTTTTGAGCAATTTTTAACTTAATGGCTATCTCAAAATTTCTGTTGGATGCATTTGGGGAAAAAGGGGCGTGGGGGGGGGGGGGTAGTTGCCCTCCATTCTCTTTTGATTCTAAAAAACCTGAACTAGAACTTTCAATTTCCAATCAAATGAGCCTTCTCTGAAGTGTTTTCAAGCATCCCTTCAATAAGAACCAAATATTCCCCCAGGGCATAAAATACAACACCTGTCCTCGGGGCCTGGGGGGCTGTGTCGACCCCAGAGTTTTCATTATATGGTCTTTGAACTATTTAAAAAAAACTATCTCAAAGTTCTTATCGGATGGGTTTGAGGAAAAAATGGCGTGGAGGGGGGGGGGCTATGTGTCCTCCAATCTCTTTTCACTCTTAAAAAGTGAACTAAAACTTTAAATTTCCAATCAAATGAGCCCTCTTTGAAGTTAATACAAACATTCCTTCCAAAAGACCCATATATGCCCCCAGGACATAACTTACAACGCCTGCCCCGGGACCTGGGGGGGTCGTGTAGACACCGGAATTTTTGCTATATGATCTTTGAACTATTTTTAACAAAATAGCTATCTTAAAATTTTTATTGGATGCATTTGGGAAAAAAGGGTTTGGGGGGGGGAGAAGCTGGTTACCCTCAAATGTCTTTTGACGTTTAAAAAGTGAACTAGAACTTTCAATTTTCAATCAAATGAGCCCTCTCTGAAGTCTATACGAGCATTCCATCCATAAGAACAATATATGCCTCCAGGGTATAATTTATAACCCTTGCCCCTGAAGACTGTGGGGGGAGTGTCCTGCTCAAATATATAATTTACAGAACTTTCAACTACGTTGAACAAAATCGCTATATCAAAATATTGATTGGCCGCGTTTGGGAAAATGGTGGGCGTAGAGGGGGTATCAGTTGCCTTCCAATAACTTTCGACTAGTAAAAAGGGAACTAGCCATTTGAATTCCCAATCGAATGAGCCCTTTCTTAAATTTCTACGACAACGCTTTCTATACAAAACCTTATATGCCCCCAGGGCATAACTTGCAACCCTTGCCTTGAGGGTTGTGGGAGGGGGGGGGATATCCTCCAATCACTTTTGACTCTTGAAAAGTGAATTACAACTTTCAATTTCAAATCAAATGAGCCCTATATGAAGTTTATACGAGCATCCGTTCCATAACAACCATATATGCCCCAGGGCATAACTAACAACGCCTGCACCCGGGCCCTGGGGGCTGTGTCGACACCGGAGTTTTGTTATCTGAACTTTGAACTATTTTTAACAAAATGACTATCTCATAATTTTTATCTGATGTATTTAGGGCGTGGAGGACGGGGGGGGGGGTAGTTTCCCTCCGATATCTTTTGACTCTTAAAAAGTGAACAATAACTTTCATTTTCCAATAAAATGAGCCCTCTCCGAAGTTTATACGAGCATCCCTTCCATAAGAACTATATATGCCCCTAGAGCCTCATAACGCCTGCCTTCAGGCACTGGTGAGTTGCGTCGACACAGGAATTTTTCATATCTGAGTTTTGAACTACTTTTAATGAAATGGCTATTATAAAATTTTATTGAATGGGCTTGGGAAAAAAAGTGTGTGGGGGGGCTAGTTGTCCTCGGATATCTTTTGACTCTTAAAAATTGAACTAGAACTTTCAATGTCCAATCAAATGAGCCCTCTCTGAAGTTTTACGAGCATCCCTTTCATAAGAACCATATACGCCCCCTGGACAACACTTACAACGCCTATCCCCCGTGCCCTGGGGGGATTTTTTTTATCTAATTTTTGAACAATTTTCAAAGAACTGGCTATCTCAAGATTTGTAGCGGATGGGTTTGGGGAAAAAAGAGCGTGGGGGAGACTAGTTGGCCTGAACTCTCTTGACTCTTAAAAAGTGAACTAGAACTTTCAATTTCTAATAAAATGAGCCTCCATGAAGTTTATACGAGCATCCCTTTCATAAGAACCATACAAGCCCTTAGGAAAAACTTAGAATGCCTTCCCCTGGGGCCTGGGGGGCTGTATTGACAACGGATAATTTCTTATCTGACCTTTGAACTATTTTTAACAAAATGTCTATCTCAAAATTTTCATCAGATATGTTTGGAAAAACAAAGAGTCGGGGGGGGGGGGGCTATCTGCACTCGGATCTCTTTTGATTATTAAAAGGTGAGCTCGAACTTTCGATTTCCAATCAAATGGGCCCTCTCAGAAGTTTATACGAGCATCCCTTTCATATGATCCATGTATGCCCCAGGGCATAACTTACAACGCCTTCCCCCGGGCCCTGGGGGGTTGTGTCGACACCTGAGTTTTGTTATCTGACTTTTGAGCACTTTTTAACTTAATGGCTATTCAAAATTTCTATTGGATGCATTTGGGGAAAAAGGGGCGTGGGGGGGGGGGGGCTAGTTGCCGTCCAATCTCTTTTGTCTCTAAAAAAACTGAACTAGAACTTTCAATTTCCAATCAAATGAGCCATCTCTGGTTTATTCAAACACTACTAAAATATTCCAACTCTTGCATTTCAACAAAAGAAATTCAAAATGAACTTTGAAAAATTAAGAAAATGTAACTGTGACAAGGTAAACCACAACCGAACACTACTGAAATATTCCAACTCTTGCATTTCAACAAAAGAAATTCAAAATGAACTTTGAAAAATCAGGAAAATGTAACTGTGACAAGGTAAACTACAACAACACACTACTGAAATATTCCAACACTTGCATTTAAACGAAGGAAATTCAAAATGAACTTTGAAAAATCAAGAAAATGTAACTGTGACAAGGTAAACCATAACGAAACACTACTGAAATATTCCAACTCTTGCATTTCAATGAAAGAAATTCAAAATGAACTTTGAAAAATCAAGAAAATGTAAGTGTGACAAGGTAAACCAAACACCACTGAAATATTCCAACTCTTGCATTTCAATGAAAGAAATTGAAAATAAACTTTGAAAAAATCAGGAAAATGTAACTGTGACAAGGTAAACCACAACCAAACACTACTGAAATATTCCAACTCTTGCATTTCAACGAAGGAAATTCAAAATGAACCTTGAAAAATCAAGTAAATGTAAGTGTGACAAGGTAAAACACTACTGAAACATTCCAACTCTTGCATTTCAACGAAGGAAATTCAAAATGAACTTTGAAAAATCAGACCTTTGGAGGGGGAGGGGCCGGGGGAGGGGGTCGTTCTGTGTCTCAATGCACAAAAAAAAGTATAAAAATGGGGGAGGGAAGGGGAGGGGAGGAGGGGAGGGGAGGAGGAGGTGGGAGGAGGAGGAGGAGGGAGGAGGAGGAGGAGGAGGAGGAGGGAGGAGGAGGGGAGGATGAGGAGGGGAGGGGAGGGGAGGAGGAGGGGAGGGGAGGGGGAGGGGAGGGGGAGGGGAGGAGGGGAGGGGGAGGAGGGGAGGGGAAGGGGAGGAGGAGGGAGGAGATGGAGGGAGAGGGGCCCCTTTGGGGGGCCAGGGGGGGGGCCCTTCGGGCCCCGGGGGGGGGGGGTCTGGGGGAACCTTGAGGGCCGGGGGGCCCTTTGGGAGCCCAGTGGACCTTTGATGACCGGTGGCTTCCTTCGGGGTTGGGGTAGAGGGATTGGAACCCTTTGGGGTTGGGGTAGGGGGATCGGAACCCTTTGGGTTGTGGTAGAGGACCTTACGACACTGTTAAAATCGAACTTGTGTATCATAACGACCACAGAGTTTTACCCTCAAATTCTCTTCTATAATCATCTTTTAGAATGTCTCTAACTGTTTCGCGGAAATAATTCCATAAAATGGTTAAAACGGTTTCGCCCAAATAATCTCTAAACGTAATTTCAGCGTGTTCCTTTTGTTTTTTGGTATCTCTGTGCTTTCACATTTGGAATTACAAAAGAAACCCTTTCGCGCGCTAAGATCAAAACATTTGGTCGGAAACGATTCTTCTGGAAGAACTCCAAATTAATTCCCTTTCGTGAATCAATTCTCTTTAGAACAACAAATTAATTCCCCTTTCGTGACATATCAATCAATCTTGCCATCATCTGTCAGACATTATTAAACTTCGCCTGGAAACAATTTGATTAATGATTGACAGTACCTGTCAGACATTATTAAACTTTGCCCGGAAACAATTTGATTAATGACTGACTTTAGGTCATTGACCCCATTATCCACGTGTTTTCCCTAGGGACTCTATGCCCATATATGGTGTACTGATAGGAGATACATTCTTTTGATAACCAAATTTTGTACTGCCACGAGTCAATAAGGCCTTTATTGAAGTGTTTTCAAGCATCCCTTCAATAAAAACCATATATTCCCCCAGGGCATAACTTACAACACCAGTAGAAAGGCCTTATTGACTCGTGGCAGTACAAAATTTGGTTATCAAAAGAATGTATCTCCTATCAGTACACCATATATGGGCATAGAGTCCCTAGGGAAAACACGTGGATAATGGGGTCAATGACCTAAAGTCAGTCATTAATCAAATTGTTTCCGGGCAAAGTTTAATAATGTCTGACAGGTACTGTCAATCATTAATCAAATTGTTTCCAGGCGAAGTTTAATAATGTCTGACAGATGATGGCAAGATTGATTGATATGTCACGAAAGGGGAATTAATTTGTTGTTCTAAAGAGAATTGATTCACGAAAGGGAATTAATTTGGAGTTCTTCCAGAAGAATCGTTTCCGACCAAATGTTTTGATCTTAGCGCGCGAAAGGGTTTCTTTTGTAATTTCAAATTTGAAAGCACAGGGATGCTAAACAAAAGGAACACGCTAAAATTACGTTGAGAGATTATTTGGGCGAAACCGTTTTAACCATTTTATGGAATTATTTCCGCAAAAAAGTTAGAGACATTCTAAAAGATGATTATAGAAGAGAATTAGAGGGTAAAACTCTGTGGTCGTTATGATACACAAGTTCGATTTTAACAGTGTCGTAAGGTCCTCTACCACAACCCAAAGGGTTCCGATCCCCCTACCCCAACCCCAAAGGGTTCCAATCCCTCTACCCCAACCCCGAAGGAAGCCACCGGTCATCAAAGGTCCACTGGGCTCCCAAAGGGCCCCCCGGCCCTCAAGGTTCCCCCAGACCCCCCCCCCCCGGGGCCCGAAGGGCCCCCCCCCTTGGCCCCCAAAGGGGCCCCTCTCCCTCCATCTCCTCCCTCCTCCTCCCCTTCCCCTCCCCTCCTCCCCCTCCCCTCCTCCCCTCCCCCTCCCCCTCCCCTCCCCTCCCCTCCTCCTCCCCTCCCCTCCCCTCCTCATCCTCCCCTCCTCCTCCCTCCTCCTCCTCCCCTCCTCCTCCTCCTCCTCCTCCTCCCACCTCCTCCTCCCCTCCCCTCCTCCCCTCCCCTTCCCTCCCCCATTTTTATACTTTTTTTGTGCATTGAGACACAGAACGACCCCCTCCCCCCGGCCCCTCCCCCTCCAAAGGTCTGATTTTTCAAAGTTCATTTTGAATTTCCTTCGTTGAAATGCAAGAGTTGGAATATTTCAGTAGTGTTTGTTGACTTTTGAAATTGTCTCTCTTAGATTTTCATGTTTTTTTAAAGTTCATTTTTAATTTCCATCTTTGAAATTCAAGATTTGTACTCTTTCAGTAGTTGTTGTTTTTTAATTAAATATTATCACATAAAGATTCATGATTTTTCATGTTTCTTTTTTAATTTACTTCATTGAAATGCAAGAGTTGGAATATTTTAGTTGTGTTTGGTTTACCTTGTCACACTTACATCTTCTTGATTTTTCAAAGTACATTTTGAATTTCTTTCATTGAAATGCAAGATTTGGAATATTTCAGTGGTGTTGGGTTGTGGTTTACCTTGTCACAGTTACATTTTCTGTATTTTTAAAAGTTTATTTTTAATTTATTTAGTTGAAATTAAAGAGTTTGAGTATTTAAGTAGTGTTTTGTTGTAGTTTACCTTGTCACAGTTACATTTTCTTGATTTTTCAAAGTTCATTTTGAATTTCTTTCGTTGAAATGCAAGAGTTGGAATATTTCAGTAGTGTTTGGTTGTGGTTTACATTGTCACAGTTACATTTTCTTTATTTTGCAAAGTTCATTTTGAATTTCTTTTGTTGAAATGCAAGAGTTGGAATATTTCAGTAGTGTTTCGTTGTGGTTTACCTTGTCACAGTTACATTTTCTTGATTTTTCAAAGTTCATTTTGAATTACCTTCATTGAAATGCAAGAGTTGGAATATTTCAGTAGTGTTTAGTTGTGGTTTACCTTCTCCCAGGTACATTTTCTGGACGTTTAATGATCCTTTGAATTTCAATAGTTGAAATGTAAGAATTTGAATATATAAGAATTGTTTTGTTATGGTTTAACGTGAAACAGTTACATTCTCTTGATTTTTAAAAGTTCATTTCGAATTTCTTTCGTTGAAATGCAAGAGTTGGACTATTTTAGTAGTGTTTGGTTGTGTTTACCTTGTCACAGTTACATTTTCTTGATTTTTCAAAGTTCATTTTGAATTTCTTTCGTTGAAATGCAAGAGTTGGAATATTTCAGTAGTGTGTGGTAGTGGTTTACCGTGTGACAGTTACATTTTCTTGATTTTTCAAAGTTCATTTTGAATTTCTTTCGTTGAAATGAAATATTTGGAATATTTCAGTATTTTTTGGTTGTGGTTTACCTTGTAACAGTTACATTTTATTTATTTTTCAAATTTCATTTTGAATTTCTTTCGTTGAAATGCAAGAGTTGGAATATTTCAGTAGTGTTTGGTTGTGGTTTACCGTGTCACAGTGACATTTTCTTGATTTTTCAAAGTTCATTTAGAATTTCTTTGATTGAAATGCAAGAGTTGGAATATTTCAGTAGTGTTTGGTTGTGGTTTACCTTGTCACAGTTACATTTTCTTGATTTTTCAAAGTTCCTTTTGAATTTCTTTCGTTGAAATGCAAGAGTTGGAATATTTCAGTAGTGTTTGGTTGTGGTTTACATTTTCTTGTAAACATTTTCTCACAGATACATTTTCTTGATTTTTCAAAGTTCATTTCGAATTTCTTTCGTTGAAATGCAAGAGTTGGAATATTTCAGTAGTGTTTGGTTGTGGTTTACCTTGTCACAGTTACATTTTCCTTATTTTTCAAAGTTCATTTTGAATTTCTTACATTGAAATGCAAGAGTTGGAATATTTCAGTAGTGTTTGGTTGTGGTTTACCCTGTCACAGTTACATCTTCTTGATTTTTCAAAGTTCATTTTGAATTTCTTTCGTTGAAATGCAAGAGTTGGAATATTTCAGTAGTGTTTGATTGTGGTTTACCTTGTCACAGCTACATTTTATTGATATATCAAACTTCATTTTGAATTTCTTTAGTTGAAATGCAAGAGTTGGAATATTTCAGTAGTGTGCTGTTGTAGATTACCTTGTCACAGTTACATTCCCTTAATTTTTCAAAGTTCATTTTGAATTTCTTTCGTTGAAATGCAAGAGTTAGAATATTTCAGTAGTGTTTGGTTGTGGTTTACCTTGTCACAGTTACATTCCCTTAATTTTTCAAAGTTCATTTTGAATTTCTTTCATTGAAATGCAAGAGTTGGAATATTTCAGTAGTGTTTGGTTATGGTTGACCGTGTCACAGTTACATTTTCTTGATTTTTCAAAGTTCATTTAGAATTTCTTACGTTGAAAAGCAAGAGTTGGAATATTTCAGTAGTGTTTGGTTGTGGTTTACCAGGTCACAGTTACATTTTCGTGATTTTTCAAAGTTTATTTTGAATTTCTTTGGTTGAAATGCAAGAGTTGGAATATTTCAGTAGTGTTTGGTTGTGGTTTACCTTGTCACAGTTACATTTTCTTTATTTTTAAAAGTTCATTTTGAATTTATTTAGTTTAAATTTAAGAGTTGGTATATTTAATTATTGTTTGTTTGTTGTTTACATTGTAACAGTTAAATTTTATTTATTTATAAAAGTTCATTTTGAATATCCTTCGTTGAAATGCAAGAGTTGGAATATTTCAGTAGTGTTTGGTTGTGGTTTACCTTGTCACAGTTACATTTTCTTGATTTTTCAAAGTTAATTTGGAATTTAATTCTTTGAAATTCTAGAGTTTGAATATTTAATTAGTGTGTGGTTGTGGTTTACCTTGTCACAGTTACATTTTCTTGATTTTTCAAAGTTCATTTTGAATTTCCTTCGTTGAAATGCAAGAGTTGGAATATTTCAGTAGTGTTTGGTTGTGGTTTACATTTTCTTGTAAACATTTTCTCACAGATACATTTTCATGATTTTTCAAAGTTCATTTCGAATTTCTTTCGTTGAAATGCAAGAGTTGGAATATTTCAGTAGTGTTTGGTTGTGGTTTACCTTGTCACAGTTACATTTTTCTGATTTTTAAAAGTTCATTTTGAATTTCTTTCATTGAAATGAAAGAGTTAGAATATTTCAGTAGTGTTTGGTTGTGGTTTACCCTGTCACAGTTACATTTTCTTGATTTTTCAAAGTTCATTTTGAATTTCTTTCATTGAAATGCAAGAGTTGGAATAGTTCAGTAGTGTTTGGTTGTGGATTACCTTGTCACAGTTACATTTTCTTGATTTTTCAAAGTTCATTTTGAATTTCTTTCTTTGAAATGCTAGAGTTTGAATATTTCTGGAGTGTTCTTTTTTTGTGGACCCTCTCACAGTTACATTAACTTCATTTTTCAAAGTTTATTTTGAATTTCTTTTGTTGAAATGCAAGAGTTGGAATATTTCACTAGTGTTTGGTTGTGGTTTACCCTATCACAGTTACATTCCCTTAATTTTTCAAAGTTCATTTTGAATTTCTTTCATTGAAATGCCAGAGTTGGAATATTTAACTAGTGTTTGGTTGTGGTTTACCTTGTCACAGTTACATTTTCTTGATTTTTCAAAATTCATTTTGAATTTCTTTCGTTGAAATGCAAGAGTTGGAATATTTCAGTAGTGTTTGGTTGTGGTTTACCTTGTCACAGTTACATTTTCATGATTTTTCAAAGTTTATTTCGAATTTCTTTCGTTGAAATGCAAGAGTTGGAATATTTCAGTAGTGTTTTGTTGTGGTTTACCGTGTCACAGTTACATTTTCTTGATTTTTACAAGTTCATTTTGAATTTCTTTCGTTGAAATGCAAGAGTTGGAATATTTCAGTAGTGTTTGGTTGTGGTTTACCTTGTCAGAGTTACATTCTCTTGATTTTTCAAAGTTTATTTTGAATTTCTTTCGTTGAAATGCAAGAGTTGGAATATTTCAGTAGTGTTTGGTTGTGGTTTACCTTGTCACAGTTAAATTCTCTTGATTTTTCAAAGTCCATTTTGAATTTCTTTAGTTGAAATGCAAGAGTTGGAATATTTCAGTAGTGTTTCGTTGTGGTTTACCTTGTCACAGTTACATTTTCTTAATTTTTCAATGTTCATTTTGAATTTCTTTCGTTGAAATGCAAGAGTTGGAATATTTCACTAGTGTTTGGTAGTGGTTTACCGTGTCACAGTTACATTTCCTTGATTTTTCAAATTTCATTTTGAATTTTTTTCGTTGAAATTCATGAGTTGGAATATTTCAGTAGTGTTTGGTTGTGGTTTACCTTGTCACAGTTACATTTTCTTGATTTTTCAAAGTTCATTTTGAATTTCCTTCGTTGAAATGCAAGAGTTGGAGTATTTCAGTAGTGTTTGGTTGTGGTTTACCTTGTCACAGTTACATTTTCTTGATTTTTCAAAGTTCATTTTGAATTTCTTTCGTTGAAATGCAAGAGTTGGAATATTTCAGTAGTGTTTGGTTGTGGTTTACCTTGTCACAGTTACATTTTCTGGATTTTTCAAAGTTCATTTCGAATTTCCTTCGCTGAAATGCAAGAGTTGGAATATTTCAGTAGTGTTTGGTTGTGGTTTACCGTGTCACAGTTACATTTTCTTGATTTTTCAAAGTTCATTTTGAATTTCTTTCTTTGAAATGCAAGAGTTGGAATATTTCAGTAGTGTTTGGTTGTGGTTTACCTTGTCATAGTTACATTTTCCTGATTTTTCAAAGTTCATTTTGAATTTCTTACATTGAAATGCAAGAGTTGGAATATTTAGGTAGTGTTTGGTTGTGGTTTACCTTGTCAGAGTTACATTCCCTTGATTTTTCAAACTTCATTTTGAATTTCTTTCGTTGAAATGCAAGAGTTGGAATATTTCAGTAGTGTGATGTTGTAGTTTACCCTGTCACAGTTACATTCACTTTATTTTTCAAAGTTCATTTTGAATTTTTTTCGTTGAAATGCAAGAGTTGGAATATTTCAGTAGTGTTTGGTTGTGGTTTACCTTGTCATGGTTACATTTTCTTGATTTTTCAAAGTTCATTTTGAATTTATTTCCTTGAAATGCAAGAGTTGGAATATTTCAGTAGTGTTTGGTAGTGGTTTACCGTGTCACAGTTACATTTTCTTGATTTTTCAAAGTTCATTTTGAATTTTTTTCATTGAAATGCAAGAGTTGGAATATTTCAGTTATGTTTGGTTGTAGTTTACCTTGTCACAGTTACATTTTCATGATTTTTCAAAGTTCATTTTGAATTTCTTTCATTGAAATGCAAGAGTTGGAATATTTCAGTAGTGTTTGGTTGTGGTTTACCGTGTAACAGTTACATTTTCGTGATTTTTCAAAGTTCATTTTAAATTTCCTTCATTGAAATGCAAGAGTTGGAAAATTCCAGTAGTGTTTGGTTGTGGTTTACCGAGCCACAGTTACATTTTCCTGATTTTTTAAAGTTCATTTCGAATTTCTTTCGTTGAAATGCAAGAGTTGGAATATTTCAGTGGTGTTTCGATGTGGTTTACCTTGTCACAGTTACATTTTCCTGATTTTTAAATGTACATTTTGTATTTATTTCTTTTAAATTCAATAGGTTTACATTTTATTGAATTTTTGGTTGTTGATTAAATTGTAACATATACGTAATATTTAATTTTATTTTTTCTAATGTTTTAAAAATAGATTTTTATAAATTTTTTTTATATAAAAGACTTTTAATTTTGATTGTTACATATTAAAATTTTAATATTCTTTTTTTTTAAAATTTCAATTTTAATATCCTTAGTTGAAATGCAAGAGTTGGAATATTTCAGTAGTGTGTGGTTGTGGTTTACCGTGTCACAGTTACATTTTCTTGATTTTCAAAGTTCATTTCGAATTTCTTTCGTTGAAATGCAAGAGTTGGAATACTTCACTAGTGTTTGATTGTGGTTTACCTTGTCACAGTTACATTTTCCTGATTTTTCAAAGTTCATTTTGAATTTCTTTTATTGAAATGCAAGAGTTGGAATATTTCAGTAGTGTTTGGTTGTGGTTTACCTTGTCACAGTTACATTTTCTTGATTTTTCAAAGTTCATTTTTAATTTTTTTCGTTGAAATGCAAGAGTTGGAATATTTCAGTAGTGTTTGGTTGTGGTTTACCTTGTCAGAGTTACATTCTCTTGATTTTTCAAAGTCCATTTTGAATTTCTTTCATTGAAATGCAAGAGTTGGAATAATTCAGTAGTGTTTGGTTGCGGTTTACCTTCTCACAGTTACATTTTCTTGATTTTGCAATGTTCATTTTGAATTTTTTTCATTGAAATACAAGAGTTGGAATATTTCACTAGTCTTTGGTAGTGGTTTACCTTGTCACAGTTACATTCTCTTGATTTTTCAAAGTTAATTTTGAATTTATTTCGTTGAAATTCAAGAGTTGGAATATTTCAGTAGTGTTTGGTTGTGGTTTACCTTGTCACAGTTACATCTTCCTGATTTTTCAAAGTTCATTTCGAATTTCCTTCGTTGAAATGTACGTGTTGGAGGATTTCAGTAGTGTGTAGTTGTGATTTACCATGTTACAGTTACATTCTCTTGATTATTCAAAGTTCATTTTGACTTTATTCCGATGACATGCATGAGTTGGAATATTTCAGTAGTGTTTGGTAGTGGTTTACCTTGTCACAGTTACAGTTTCTGGATTTTTAAAAGTTCATTTTGAATTCCTTTCGCTGAAATGCAAGAATTGGAATATTTCAGTTGTGTGTGGTTGTGGTTTACCTTGTCAAAGTTACATTTTCCTGATTTTTCAAAGTTCATTTCGAATTTCTTTCTTTTAAATGCAAGAGTTGGAATATTTCAATAGTGTGTGGTTGTGGTTTACCTTGTCATAGTTACATTTTCCTGATTTTTCAAAGTTCATTTTGAATTTCTTACATTGAAATGCAAGAGTTGGAATATTTAGGTAGTGTTTGGTTGTGGTTTACCTTGTCAGAGTTACATTCACTTGATTTTTCAAAGTTCATTTTGAATTTCTTTCGTTGAAATGCAAGAGTTGGAATATTTCTGTAGTGTTATGTTGTAGTTGACACTGTAAAAGTTAAATTACCTTAATTTTTCAAAGTTCATTTTGAATTTTCTTCGTTGAAATGCAAGAGTTGGAATATTTCAGTAGTGTTTGGTTGTGGTTTACCTTGTCATGGTTACATTTTCTTAATTTTTCAAAGTTCATTTTGAATTTCTTTCATTGAAATGCAAGAGTTGGAATATTTCAGTAGTGTTTGGTAGTGGTTTACCGTGTCACAGTTACATTTTCTTGATTTTTCAAAGTTCATTTTGAATTTATTTCTTTGAAATGCAAGAGTTGGAATATTTCAGTTCTGTTTGGTTGTAGTTTACCTTGTCACAGTTACATTTTCGTGATTTTTCAAAGTTCATTTTGAATTTCTTTCGTTGAAATGCAAGAGTTGGAATATTTCAGTAGTGTTTGGTTGTGGTTTACCGTGTCACAGTTACATTTTCCTGATTTTTCAAAGTTCATTTTGAATTTCTTTCGTTGAAATGCAAGATTTGGAATATTTCAGTAGTGTTTGGTTGTGGTTAACCTTGTCACAGTTACATTTTCCTGATTTTTCAAAGTTCATTTCGAATTTCTTTCATTGAAATGCAAGAGTTGGAATATTTCAGTTGTGTTTCGATTTGGTTTACCTTGTCACAGTTACATTTTCGTGATTTTTCAAAGTTCATTTTGAATTTCTTTCCTTTAAATACAAGAGTTGGAATATTTAAGTAGTGTTTGGTTGTGCTTTACCTTGTCACACTTAAATGTTCTTGATTTTTAAAAGTACAATTTGAATTTCTTTCGTTGAAATGCAAGAGTTGGAATATTTCAGTAGTGTTTGGTTGTGGTTTACCTTGTCACAGTTACATTTTCTTCATTTTTCAAAGTTCATTTTGAATTTCTTTCGTTGAAATGCAAGAGTTGGAATATTTCAGTAGTGTTTGGTAGTGGTTTACCGTGTCACACTTACATTTTCTTGATTTTTAAAAGTTCATTTTGAATTTATTTCGTTGAAATGCTAGAGTTGGAATATTTCAGTAGTGTTTGGTTGTGGTTTACCTTGTCACAGTTACATTTTCTTTATTTTTCAAAGTTAATTTTGAATTTCCTTCGTTGAAATGCAAGAGTTTGAATATTTCAGTAGTGTTTGGTTGTGGTTTACCGTGTCACAGTTACATTTTCTTGATTTTTCAAAGTTCATTTCGAATTTTTTTCGTTGGAATGCATGAGTTGGAATATTTCAGTAGTGTTTGGTTGTGGTTTACCTTGTCACAGTTAAATTTTCTGGATTTTTCAAAGTTCATTTTGAATTTCCTTCGTTGAAATGCAAGAGTTGGAATATTTCAGTAGTGTTTGGTTGTGGTTTACAGTTTCTTTTAAACATTTTCTCACAGTTACATTTTCTTGATTTTTCAAAGTTCATTTCGAATTTCTTTCGTTGTAATGCAAGAGTTGGAATATTTCAGTAGTGTTTGGTTGTGGATTTCCTTGTCACAGGTACATTTTCGTGATTTTTCAAAGTTCATTTTGAATTTCTTACATTGAAATGCACGAGTTGGAATATTTCAGTAGTGTTTGGTTGTGGTTTACCCTGTCACAGTTACATTTTCTTGATTTTTCAAAGTTCATTTTGAATTTCTTTCATTGAAATGCAAGAGTTGGAATATTTCAGTAGTGTTTGATTGTGGATTACCTTGTCACAGTTACATTTTCTTGATTTTTCAAACTTCATTTTGAATTTCTTTCATTGAAATGCAAGAGTTGGAATATTTCAGTAGTGTGTTGTTGTGGTTTACCTTGTCAAACTTACATCACCTTAAATTTTCAAAGCTCATTTTGAATATTAGTTGCTGAAATGCAAGAGTTTAAATATTTCAGTTGTGTTTGGAAACGGTTTACCTTGACACAGTTACGGTACCTTACTTTTTAAAAGTTTATATTGAATTTCTTACATTTAAATTAAAGAGTTGGAATATTTCAGAGGTGTTTTGTTGTTGTTTTCCTTATCACAGTTACATTCTCTTGATTTTTCAAAGTTCATTTTGAATTTCTGTCGTTGAAATGCAAGAGTTGGAATATTTCAGTTATGTTTCGTTGTGGTTTACCTTGTCACAGTTTCATTCTCATGATTTGTCATAGTATATTGTGAATTTCTTTCGTTGATACGCAAGAGTTGGAATATTTCAGCAGTGTTTGGTTGTGGTTTACCATGTCACAGCTATATTTTAGTGATTTTTAAAAGTTACTACTGAATTTCTTTAGTTGAGATGCACGAGTTGGAATATTTCAGTAGTGTTATGTTGTGGTTTACAATGTCACAGTTACAGTTTATGGATTTTTCAAAGTTCATTTTTAATTTCTTTCGTTGAAAAGCAAGAGTTGGAATATTTCAGTAGTATTTGGTTGTGGTTTACCTTGTCACAGTTACTTTTTCCTGATTTTTCAAAGTTCATTTGAATTTCTTTTACTGAAATGCAAGAGTTGGATTATTTCAGTAGTGTTTGGTTGTGGTTTACCTTATCACAGTTACATTCTCTTGATTTTTCAAAGTTCATTTTTAATTTTTTTCGTTGAAATGCAAGAGTTGGAATATTTCAGTAGTGTTTGGTTGTGGTTTACCTTGTCAGAGTTACATTCTCTTGATTTTTCAAAGTCCATTTTGAATTTCTTTCGTTGAAATGCAAGAGTTGGAATATTTCAGTAGTGTTTGGTTGTGGTTTACCTTGTCACAGTTACATTTTCTTGATTTTTCAAAGTTCATTTTGAATTTCTTTCGTTGAAATGCAAGAGTTGGAATATTTCACTAGTCTTTGGTAGTGGTTTACCTTGTCACAGTTACATTTACTTGATTTTTCAAAGTTCATTTTGAATTTTTTTCGTTGAAAATCAAGAGTTGGAATATTTCAGTAGTGTTTGGTTGTGGTTTACCTTTTCACAGTTACATTTTATTGATTTTTCAAATTTCAATTTGAATTTGCTTCGTTGAAATGCAAGAGTTGGAATATTTCAGTAGTGTTTTGTTGTGGTTTACCGTGTCACAGTTACATTTTCTTTATTTTTCAAAGTTCATTTTGAATTTACTTCATTGAAATGTAAGAGTTGGAATATTTCAATAGTGTTTGGTTGTGGTTTACCGTGTCACAGTTACATTTTCTGGATTTTTCAAAGTTCATTTCTAAGGTCTGTACTTGATATGCAAGTGTTGGAATATTTCAGTAGTGTTTGGTTGTGGTTTACCTTGTAAAAGTTACATTTTCAGGATTTTTCAAAGTTCATTTGGAATTTCTTTCATTGAAATGCAAGAGTTGGAATATTTCAGTAGTGTTTGGTTGTGGTTTACGTTGTCATAGTTACATTTTCCTGATTTTTCAAAGTTCATTTTGAATTTCTTACATTGAAATGCAAGAGTTGGAATATTTAGGTAGTGTTTTGTTGTAGTTTACCTTGTCACAGTTACATTCCCTTAATTTTTCAAAGTTCATTTTTAATTTCTTTCGTTGAAAAGTAAGAGTTTGACTACTTCGGTAGTGTGTTGTTGTAGTTTACCTTGTCACAGTTACATTCCCTTGATTTTCCAAAGTTCATTTTGAATTTTTATTATTGAAATGCAAGAGTTGGAATATTTCAGTAGTGTATCGTTGTGGTTTACCTTGTCATGGTTACATTTTCTTGATTTTTCAAAGTTCATTTTGATTTTATTTCATTGAAATGCAAGAGTTGGAATATTTCAGTAGTGTTTTGTAGTTGTTTACCGTGTCACAGTTACATTTTCTTGATTTTTCAAAGTTCATTTTGAATTTTTTTCATTGAAATGCAAGAGTTGGAATATTTCAGTTCTGTTTGGTTGTAGTTTACCTTGTCACAGTTACATTTTCATGATTTTTCAAAGTTCATTTTTAATTTCTTTAGTTGAAATGCAAGAGTTGGAATATTTCAGTAGTGTTTGGTTGTGGTTTACCGTGTCACAGTTACATTTTCCTGATTTTTCAAAGTTCATTTTAAATTTCTTTCGTTGAAATGCAAGAGTTGGAAAATTTCAGTAGTGTTTGGTTGTGGTTTACCTTGTCACAGTTACATTTTCTTGATTTTTCAAAGTTCATTTAGAATTTCTTTCGTTGAAATGAAAGAGTTGGAATATTTCAGTTGTGTTTCGATGTGGTTTACCTTGTCAAAGTTACATTTTCTTGATTTTTCAAAGTTTATTTTGAATTTCTTACGTTGAAATGCAAGAGTTGGAATATTTCACTAGTGTTTGGTTGTGGTTTACCTTGTCAAAGTTACATTTTCTTGATTTTTCAAAGTTTATTTTGAATTTCTTTCGTTTAAATGCAAGAGTTGGAATATTTCAGTAGTGTTTGGTTGTGGTTTACCATGTCACAGTTACATTTTATTGATTTTTCAAAGTTCATTTTGAATTTCTTTCGTTGAAATGCAAGATTTGGAATATTTCAGTAGTGTTTGGTAGTGGTTTACCATGTCACAGCCACCTTCTATTGATTTTTCAAAGTTCATTTTAAATTTCTTTCGTTGAAATGCAAGAGTTGGAATATTTCAGTAGTGTTGGGTTGTGGTTTACCTTGTCACAGTTACATTTTCTGGATTTTTCAAAGTTTATTTTGAATTTCTTTCGTTTAAATGCAAGAGTTGGAATATTTCAGTAGTGTTTGGTAGTGGTTTACAGTGTCACAGTTACATTTTCCTGATTTTTCAAAGTTCATTTCGAATTTCTTTCGTTGAAATGCAAGAGTTGGAATATTTCAGTTGTGTTTCGATTTGGTTTTCCTTGTCACAGTTACATTCTCTTGATTTTTCAACGATCATTTTGAATTTCTTTCGTTGAAATGCAAGAGTTGGAATATTTCAGTAGTGTTTGGTTGTGCTTTACCTTGACACACTTACATTTTCTTGATTTTTCAAAGTTCATTTTGAATTTCTTTTGTTGAATTGCAAGAGTTTGAATATTTCAGTAGTGTTTGGTTGTGGTTTACCTTGTCACAGTTACATTTTCTTAATTTTGCAAAGTTCTTTTTGAATTTCTTTCGTTGAAATGCAAGAGTTGGAATATTTCACTAGTGTTAGGTAGTGGTTTACCGTGTCACAGTTACATTTTCTTGATTTTTAAATGTTCATTTTGAATTTCTTTCGTTGAAATGTAATAGTTGGAATATTTCAGAAGTGTTTGGTTGTGGTTTACCTTGTCACAGTTACATTTTCTGTATTTTTCAAAGTTCCTTTTGAATTTGCTTCGTTGAAATGCAAGAGTTGGAATATTTCAGTAGTGTTTGGTTGTGGTTTACCATGTCACAGTTACATTTTCTTGATTTTTCAATGCTCATTTCGAATTTCTATAATTGAAATGCAACAGTTGGACTATTTCAGTAGTGTTTGGTTGTGGTTTACCTTGTCACAGTTACATTTTCTGGATTTTTCAAAGTTCATTTTGAATTTCCTTCGTTGAAATGCAAGAGTTGGAATATTTAAGTAGTGTTTGGTTGTGGTTTACATTTTCTTGTAAACATTGTCTCACAGTTACATTTTCTTGATTTTTCAAAGTTCATTTCGAATTTCTTTCGTTGAAATGCAAGAGTTGGAATATTTCAGTAGTGTTTAGTTGTGGTTTACCTTGTCACAGTTACATTTTCCTGATTTTTCAAAGTTCATTTTGAATTTCTTACATTGAAATGCAAGAGTTGGAATATTTCAGTAGTGTTTGGTTGTGGTTTACACTGTCACAGTTACATCTTCTTGATTTTTCAAAGTTCATTTTGAATTTCTTTCATTGAAATGAAAGAGTTGGAATATTTCAGTAGTGTTTGATTGTGGATTACCTTGTCACAGTTACATTTTCTTGATTTTTCAAACTTCATTTTGAATTTTTTTCGTTGAAATGCAAGAGTTGGAATATTCCAGTAGTGTGTTGTTGTAGTTTACCCTGTCACACTTACATTCCCTTAATTTTTCAAAGTTCATTTTGAATTTCTTTCGTTGAAATGCAAGAGTTGGAATATTTCAGTAGTGTTTGGTTATGGTTTACCTTGTCACAGTTACATTCCCTTAATTTTTCAAAGTTCATTTTGAATTTCTTTCATTGAAATGCAAGAGTTGGAATATTTCAGTAGTGTTTGGTTGTGGTTTACCGTGTCACAGTTACATTTTCTTGATTTTTCAAAGTTCATTTTGAGTTTCTTTCGTTGAAATGCAAGAGTTGGAATATTTCAGATGTGTTTAGTTGTGGTTTACCTTGTCACAGTTACATTTTCTTGTTTTTTCAAAGCTCATTTTGAAATTCTTTCGTTGAAATGCAAGAGTTGGAAAATTTCAGTAGTGTTTGATATTGGTTTACCTTGTCAAAGTTACATTTTCTTGATTTTTCAAATTTCATTTTTAATTTCTTTCATTTAGCTTCACGAGTTGGAATATTTCAGTAGTGTTTGGTTGTGGTTTAAGTTCTCACAGTTAAATTTTATTGATTTTTCGAAGTTCATTTCGAATTTCTTTCGTTGAAATGCAAGAGTTGGAATATTTCAGTAGTGTTTGGTTGTGGTTTACCTTGTCACAGTTACATTTTCATGATTTTTCAAAGTTCATTTTGAATTTCTTTTATTGAAATGCAAGAGTTGTAATATTTCAGTAGTGTTTGGTTGTGGTTTACCTTGTCACACTTACATTTTCTTGATTTTTCAAAGTTCATTTTTAATTTTTTTCGTTGAAATGCAAGAGTTGGAATATTTCAGTAGTGTTTGGTTGTGGTTTACCTTGTCAGAGTTACATTCTCTTGATTTTTCAAAGTTCATTTTGAATTTCTTTAGTTGAAATGCAAGAGTTAGAATATTTCAGTAGTGTTTGGTTGTGGTTTACCTTGTCACAGTTACATTTTCTTGATTTTTCAAAGTTCATTTTGAATTTCTTTCGTTGAAATGCAAGAGTTGGAATATTTCACTAGTGTTTGGTAGTGGTTTACCGTGTCACAGTTACATTTTCTTGATTTTTCAAAGTTCATTTTGAATTTTTTTCGTTGAAATTCAAGAGTTGGAATATTTCAGTAGTGTTTGGTTGTGGTTTACCTTGTCACAGTTACATTTTCTTGATTTTTCAAAGTTCATTTTGAATTTCCTTCGTTGAAATGCAAGAGTTGGAATATTTCATTAGTGTTTGGTTGTGGTTTGCCATGTCACAGTTACATTTTCTTGATTTTTCAAAGCTCATTTCGAATTTCTTTCGTTGAAATGAAAGAGTTGGAATATTTCAGTAGTGTTTGGTTGTGGTTTACCTTGTCACAGTTACATTTTCTGGATTTTTCAAAGTTCATTTTGAATTCCCTTCGCTGAAATGCAAGAATTGGAATATTTCAGTAGTGTTTGGTTGTGGTTTACCGTGTCACAGTTACATTTTCCTGATTTTTCAAAGTTCATTTCGAATTTCTTTCTTTTAAATGTAAGAGTTGGAATATTTCAGTAGTGTTTGGTTGTGGTTTACGTTGTCATAGTTACATTTTCCTGATTTTTCAAAGTTCATTTTGAATTTCTTACATTGAAATGCAAGAGTTGGAATATTTAGGTAGTGTTTGGTTGTAGTTTACCTTGTCACAGTTACATTCACTTAATTTTTCAAAGTTCATGTTTAATTTTTTTCTTTGAAAAGTAAGAGTTTGATTATTTCAGTAGTGTGTTGTTTTAGTTTACCGTGTCACAGTTACATTCCCTTAATTTTTCAATGTTAATTTTGAACTTATCTCGTGGCAATGCTAGAGTTGGTATATTTCAGTAGTGGTATATTGCGGCTTACCTTGTCATGGTTACATTTTCTCACTTTTTCAAAGTTAATTTTGAAATTCTTTTGTTGAAATACATGAATTGGAATATTTAAGTAGTGTGTGGTTGTGGTTTACATTGTCACAGTTACATTTTCTTGATTTTTTAAAGTTCATTTTGAATTTTTTTCATTGAAATGCAAGAGTTGGAATATTTCAGTTCTGTTTCGTTGTGGTTTAACTTGTCACAGTTACATTTTCATGATTTTTCAAAGTTCATTTTTAATTTCTTTAGTTGAAATGCAAGAGTTGGAATATTTCAGTAGTGTTTGGTTGTGGTTTACCGTGTCACAGTTACATTTTCCTGATTTTTCAAAGTTCATTTTGAATTTCTTTCGTTGAAATGCAAGAGTTGGAAAATTTCAGTAGTGTTTGGTTGTGGTTTACCTTGTCACAGTTACATTTTCTTAATTTTTCAAAGTTCATTTCGAATTTCTTTCGTTGAAATGCAAGAGTTGGAATATTTCAGTTGTGTTTCGATTTGGTTTTCCTTGTCACAGTTACCTTTTCCTGATTTTTCAAAGTTAATTTGGAATTTCTTTCGTTGAAATGCAAGATTTGGAATATTTCAATGGTGTATGGGTTGGGTTCACCTTTCCACAGTTACTTTTTCTTGATTTTTCAAAGTTTATTTGGAATATCTTTCGTTTAAATGAAAGAGTTGGACCATTTCAGTCGTGTTTGTTAGTGTTGTAACGTGTCACAGTTACATTTTCCTGATTTTTCAAAGTTAATTTCGAATTTCTTTCATTGAAATGCAAGAGTTGGAATATTTCAGTAGTATTTGGTTATGGTTCACCTTGTCACAGTTACATTTTCTTGATTTTTCAAAGTTCATTTCGAATTTCTTTCGTTGAAATGCAAGAGTTGGAATATTTCAGTAGTGTTTCGTTGTGGTTTACCTTGTCACAGTTACATTTTCTTGATTTTTCAAAGTTCATTTTGAATTTCTTTCATTAAAATGCAAGAGTTGGAATATTTCAGTAGTGTTTGGTTGTGGTTTACCTTGTCACAGTTACATTTTCTTGATTTTTAAAAGTTTATTTTGAATGTCTTTCTTTTAAATGCAAGAGTTGGTATATTTCAGTTGTGTTTGGTTATGGTTGAAATTTTCACAATTACATTATACTGATTTTTCAAAGTTCATTTTGAACTTCTTTCGTTGAAATGCAAGAGTTGGAATATTTCAGTAGTGTTTGGTTGTGGTTTACCGTGTCACAGTTACATTTTCTTGATTTTTCAAAGTTCATTTAGAATTTCTTTCGTTGAAATGCAAGAGTTGGAATATTTCAGTAGTATTTTGTTGGGGGTTACCTTGTCACAGTTACAATTTATTGATTTTTCAATTTTCATATTGACTTTCCTTGTTTTTAATTAAAGTGTTGGAATATTTCAATAGTGTTTGTTCGAGGTTTACCTTGTCAAAGTTACATTTTCTTGATTTTTCAAAGTTAATTTTGAATTTCTTTCATTGAAATGCAAGAGTTGGAATATTTCAGTAGTGTTTGGTTGTGGTTTACCTTGTCAAAGTTACAGTTTCTTAATTTTTCAAAAGTTCCTTTTGAATTTATTTCTTTGAAATGCAAGAGTTGGAATATTTAAGTAGTGTGTGGTTGTCTTTTACCTTGTCAAAGTTACATTAGATTAATTTTTAAAAGTTAATTTTTAATTTATTTAGTTGAAATGCAAGAGTTGGAATATTTCACTAGTGTTTGGGTGTGGTTTACCTTGTCACAGTTACATTTTCTTAATTTTTCAAAGTTCATTTTGAATTTCTTTCGTTGAAATGCAAGATTTGGAATATTTCAGTTGTGTTTCGTTGTGGTTTACCTTGTCACAGTTATTTTTTCTTGATTTCTCAAAGTTCATTTTGAATTTCTTTCGTTGAAATGCATGAGTTGGAATATTTCAGTAGTGTTTCGTTGTGGTTTACCTTGTCACAGTTACATATTCTTGATTTTTCAAAGATCATTTTGAATTTATTTCGTTGAAATGCAAGAGTTGGAATATTTCAGTAGTGTTTGGTTGTGGTTTACCTTGTCACAGTTACATTTTCTTGATTTTTCAAAGATCATTTTGAATTTCTTTCGTAGAAAAGCAAGAGTTGGACTATATCAGTAGTGTTTGGTTGTGGTTTACCTTGTCACAGTTACATTTGCTTGATTTTTCAAAGTTCATTTTGAATTTCTTTTGTTGAAATGCAAGCGTTGGAATATTTCAGTAGTGTTTGTTTTTGGTTTACCTTGTCACAGTTACATTTTCTTGATTTTTCAAAGTTCATTTTGAATTTCTTTCGTTGAAAAGCAAGAGTTGGATTATTTCAGTAGTGTTTGGTTGTGGTTTACCTTGTCACAGTTACACATTCTTGATTTTTCAAAGTTCATTTTGAATTTCTTTTGTTGAAATGTAAGAGTTGGAATATTTCAGTAGTGTTTGCTTGTGGTTTACCTTGTCACAGCTACATTTTCTTGATTTTTCAAAGTTCATCTGAATTTACTTCCTTGAAATGCAAGAGTTGGAATATTTCAGTAGTGTTTCGTTGTGGTTTACCTTATCACACTTACATTCTCTTGATTTTTCAAAGTTCATTTTGAATTTCTTTCGTTGAAATGCAAGAGTTGGAATATTTCAGTAGTGTTTCGTTGTTGTTTACTTTGTCAGTTACATTCTCTTTATTTTTCAAAGTTCATTATGGATTTCTTTAGTTGAAATATGTTTTGTCGTTCTTTACCTTGACACAGTTAACTTGCCTGTTTTTTGTTAGTTTAGGTTAGGCAAAATCAAGTTAGAGTTAGGGTAAGTTAAGTTCGGTTAGGTTAGCCTACGTACGTGCGCGCACGTTGGCAAACCTAACCTAACCTAACTTAACCTTAATCTAACTTCACCACACCCAAACACTTCTAAACCAGTGTTAAAGTGTTCTAAGCACTTTAATCTAAACCACAACCAAACCCTTCAGAAATATTCCAACTCTTGCATTTCAACGAAAGAAATTCAAAATGAACTTTGAAAAATCATGAAAATGTAACTGTGACAAGGTAAACTACAACCAAACATAACTGAAATATTCCAACTCTTGCATTTCAATGAAAAAAATTCAAAATGAACTTTGAAAAATCAAGAAAATGTAACTGTGACACGGTAAACCACTACCAAACCCTACTGAAATATTCCAACTCTTGCATTTCAATGAAAGAAATTCAAAATGAACTTTGAAAAATTAAGAAAATGTAACCATGACAAGGTAAACCACAACCAAACACTACTGAAATATTCCAACTCTTGCATTTCAAAGAAAAAAATTCAAAATGAACTTTGAAAAATCAAGGGAATGTAACTCTGACAAGGTAAACCACAACCAAACACTACTGAAATATTCCAACTCTTGGATTTCAATGTAAGAAATTCAAAATGAACTTTGAAAAATCAGGAAAATGTAACTATGACACGGTAAACCACAACCAAACACTACTGAAATATTCCAACTCTTGCATTTCAATGTAAGAAATTCAAAATGAACTTTGAAAAATCAAGAAAATGTAACTGTGACACGGTAAACCACAACCAAACACTACTGAAATATTCCAACTCTTGCATTTCAAAGAAAGAAATTCAAAATGAACTTTGAAAAATCAAGAAAATGTAACTGTGACAAGGTAAACCACAACCAAACACTACTGAAATATTCCAACTCTTGCATTTCAACGAAAGAAATTCGAAATGAACTTTGAAAAATCTAGAAAATGTAACTGTGACACGGTAAAACACAACCAAACACTACTGAAATATTCCAACTCCTGCATTTCAACGAAAGAAATTCGAAATGAACTTTGAAAAATCAAGAAAATGTAACTGTGACAAGGTAAACCACAACCAAACACTACTGAAATATTCCAACTCTTGCATTACAATTAAAAAAATTCAAAATGAACTTTGAAAAATCAAGAAAAAGTAACTGTGACACGGTAAACCACAACCAAACACTTGTGAAATATTCCAACTCTTGCATTTCAAAGAAAGATATTAAAAATTAAATTCTAAATATCAAGAAAAATTAACACTCTCAATATAAAACAATGCAACACACAACTGAAATAGTCCAACTCCTGCATTTCAACTAAAGAAATTCAAAATGAACTTTGAAAAATCAAGAGAATGTAACTCTGACAAGGTCAACAACAACCAAACACTACTGAAATATTCCGACTCTTGCATTTCAACGAAACAAATTAAAAATGAACTTTGAAAAATCAAGAAAATGTAACTATGACAAGGTAAACCACAACCAAACACTACTGAAATAGTCCAACTCTTGCATTTCAATGAAAGAAATTCAAATGAACTTCGAAGAATCAGGAAAATGTAACTGTGACAAGGTAAACCACAACAAAACACTACTGAAATATTCCAACTCTTGCTTTTCAACGAAAGAAATTCTAAATGATCTTTCAAATATCATAAAAATGTAACTGTGACAATGTAAACCAAAACCAAACACTATTGAAATATTCCACCTCTTGCATCTCAATGAAAGAAATTCGAAATGAACTTTGAAAAATCAAGAAAATGTAACTGTGACAAGGTAAACCACAACCGAACACTAATGAAATATTCCAACTCTTGCATTTCAACGAAAGAAATTCAAAATGAACTTTGAAAAATCATGAAAATGTAACTGTGACATGGTAAACCAGAACGAAACAGAACTGAAATATTCCAACTCTTGCATTTCAACGAAAGAAATTCAAAATGAACTTTGAAAAATCATGAAAATGTAACTGTGACAAGGTAAACCAGAACGAAACATAACTGAAATATTCCAACTCTTGCATTTCAATGAAAGATATTCAAAATGAACTTTGAAAAATCAAGAAAATGTAACTGTGACAAGGAAAACCACAACAAAACACTACTGAAATATTCCAACTCTTGCATTTCAATGACAGAAATTCAAAATGAACTTTGAAAAATTAAGGGAATGTAACTTTGACAATGTAAACAACAACCACACACTATTTAAATATTCAAACTCTTGCATTTAAAAGAAATAAATTCAAAATGAACTTTGAAAAATTAAGGGGATGTAAGTGTGACAGTGTAAACTAAAATAACACACTACTGAAATATTCCAACTCTTGCATTTCAACGAAAGAAATTCAAAATGAACTTTGAAAAATCAAGAGAATGTAACTGTGAAAAGGTAAACCACAACCAAACACTACTGAAATATTCCAACTCTTGCATTTCAAAGTAAGAAATTCAAAATAAACTTTGAACAATCAAGAAGATGTAACTTTGACAAGGTAAACCACAACCAAACACTACTGAAATATTCCATCTCTTGCATTTCAATGTAAGAAATTCAAAATGAACTTTGAAAAATCAGGAAAATGTAACTGTGACAAGGTAAACCACAACCAAACACTACTGAAATATTCCAACTCTTGCATTTCAACGAAAGAAATTCGAAATGAACTTTGAAAAATCAAGAAAATGTAACTGTGACACGGTAAACCACAACCAAACACTACTGAAATATTCAAACTCTTGCATTTCAAAGAATGAAATTCAAAATGAACTTTGAAAAATCCAGAAAATGTAACTGTGACAAGGTAAACCACAACCAAACACTACTGAAATATTCCAACTCTTGCATTTCAACGAAGAAAATTCAAGATGAACTTTGAAAAATCCAGAAAATGTAACTGTGACATGGTAAACCACAACCAAACACTACTGAAATATTCCAACTCTTGCATTTTAACGAAAGAAATTCAAAATGAACTTTTAAAAATCAAGAAACTGTAACTTTGACACGGTAAACTACTACCAAACAATAGTGAAATATTCCAAGTCTTGCATTTCAACGAAAGAAATTCAAAATGAACATTGCAAAATTAAGAAAATGTAACTGTGACAAGGTAAACCACAAACAAAAACTAATAACATATTACAACTATTTCTAAAAATATAAATAAATTAAAAATTAAATTTTTTAAATCAAGAAAATTTAAGTTTGACAAGTTAAACCAAAAACAAACACTACTTAAATATTCAAACTCTTACATTTCAACTAAAGATATTCAAAGGAACTTTAAAAAATCAAGAAAATGTTACTGTGACAGGGTAAACCACAACAAAACACTACTGAAATAATCCAACTCTTACATTTCAATGAAAGAAATTTAAAATGAACTTTGAAAAATCAAGAAAATGTAACTGTGACAAGGTAAATCACAACGAAACACTACTGAAATATTCCAACTATTTCATTTCAACAAAATAAATTCAAAATGAACTTTGAAAAATAAAGAAAATGTAACTGTGACAAGGTAGACCACAACCAAACACTACTGAAACATTCCAACTCTTGCATTTCAACTAAAGAAATTCAAAATTAACTTTGAAAAATCAAGAAAATGTAAATGTGACAAGGTAAACTACAACAAAACAATACTGAAATATTCCAACTCTTTCATTTCAACTAAAGATATTCAAAATCAACTTTGAAAAATCAAGAAAATGTAACTGTGACAAGGTAAACCATAACCAAACACTACTGAAATATTCCAACTCTTGCATTTCAACGAAAGAAATTCAAAATGAACTTTGAAAAATCAAGAAAATGTAAGTGTGACAGGTTAAACCAAACACTACTAAAATATTCCAACTCTTGCATTTCAATGAAAGAAATTCAAAATGAACTTTGAAAAATCAAGAAAATGTACCTGTGACAAGGTAAACCACAACCAAACACTACTGAAATATTCCAACTCTTTCATTTCAACTAAATAAATTCAAAATGAACTTTGAAAAATCAAGAAATAGTAAGTGTGACAAGGTAAACCACAACGAAACACAACTGAAACATTCCAACTCTTGCATTTCAACGAAGGAAATTCAAAATGAACTTTGAAAAATCAGACTTTTGGAGGGGGAGGGGCCGGGGGGAGGGGGTCGTTCTGTGTCTCAATGCACAAAAAAAAGTATAAAAAATGGGGGAGGGAAGGGGAGAGGAGGAGGGGAGGGGAGGAGGAGGTGGGAGGAGGAGGAGGGAGGAGGAGGAGGGGAGGAGGAGGAGGGGGAGGGGAAGGAGGGGAGGGGAAGGGGAGGAGGAGGGAGGAGATGGAGGGAGAGGGGCCCCTTTGGGGGGCCAAGGGGGGAGGGGCCCTTTGGGCCCCGGGGGGGGGGTCTGGGGGAACCTTGAGGGCCGGGGGGCCCTTTGGGAGCCCAGTGGACCTTTGATGACCGGTGGCTTCCTTCGGGGTTGGGGTAGAGGGATTGGAACCCTTTGGGGTTGGGGTAGGGGGATCGGAACCCTTTGGGTTGTGGTAGAGGACCTTACGACACTGTTAAAATCGAAATTGTGTATCATAACGACCACAGAGTTTTAGCCTCAAATTCTCTTCTATAATCATCTTTTAGAATGTCTCTAACTGTTTCGCGGAAAGAATTCCATAAAATGGTTAAAACGGTTTCGCCCAAATAATCTCTAAACGTAATTTTAGCGTGTTCCTTTTGTTTAGCATCCCTATGCTTTCACATTTGAAATTACAAAAGAAACCCTTTCGCACGCTAAGATCAAAACATTTGGTCGGAAACGATTCTTCTGGAAGAACTCCAAATTAATTCCCTTTCGTGAATCAATTCTCTTTAGAACAACAAATTAATTCCCCTTTCGTGACATATCAATCAATCTTGACATCATCTGTCAGACATTATTAAACTTCGCCTGGAAACAATTTGATTAATGATTGACAGTACCTGTCAGACATTATTAAACTTTGCCCGGAAACAATTTGATTAATGACTGACTTTAGGTCATTGACCCCATTATCCACGTGTTTTCCCTAGGGACTCTATGCCCATATATGGTGTACTGATAGGAGATACATTCTTTTGATAACCAAATTTTGTACTGCCACGAGTCAATAAGGCCTTTCTACTAACACCTGTCCTCGGGGCCTGGGGGGCTGTGTCAACCCCGGAGTTTCCATTATATGGTCTTTGAACTATTTAAAAAAAAAAACTATCTCAAAGTTCTTATCGGATGGGTTTGAGGAAAATATGGCATGGTGGGAGGGGGGGGGCAGGTGCCCTCCAATCTCTTTTCACTCTTAAAAAGTGAACTAAAACTATCAATTTCCAATCAAATGAGCCCTCTTTGAACTTTATACGAGCATTCCTTCCATAAGAACCATATATGCGCCCAGGGCATAACTTATAACCCTTGCCCTTGAAGACTGTCGGGGAAGTGTCCTGCTCAAACATATAATTTCCAGAACTTTCAACTACGTTGAACAAAATCTCTATATCAAACTACTGATTGGATGTGTTTGGGGAATTGGTGGGCGTGGAGGGGGTAGCCGTCAATATCTTTTGATGCTTCAAAGTGAACTAGAACTTTTAATTTCCAATCAAATGAGCCCTCTCTGAACTTTATACGAGCATTCCTTCCATAAGAACCATATATGCGCCCAGGGCATAACTTATAACCCTTGCCCTTGAAGACTGTCGGGGAAGTGTCCTGCTCAAACATATAATTTCCAGAACTTTCAACTACGTTGAACAAAATCTCTATATCAAACTACTGATTGGATGTGTTTGGGGAAATGGTGGGCGTGGAGGGGGTGTCAGTTGCCTTCCAATAACTTTCGACTAGTAAAAAGGGAATTAGCCATTTAAATTCCCAATCGAATGAGCCCTTTCTTAAATTTCCACGACAACGCTTTCTATACAAAACCTTATATGCCCACAGGGCATAACTTACATCCTTTGCCTTGAGGGCTGTGGGATGGGAGGGGGGGGGTTGTTATCCTCAAAGACCTAATTTCCAGGACTTTCAACTACCTTGAACAAAATGGCTATCTTAAAATTTTGATTGGATGTGTTTGGGCAAAAGGTGGGCGTGGGAGAGGGGTTAGTTGCCCTCCAATCACTTTCGACTATTAAAATGGGCACTATCCCTTTGAATTTCCAATCGAATGAGTCCTTTTTGAAGTTTCTACGACAAAGCATTATATAAAAACCTTATATGCCCCTAGGAAATAACTTAAAGCCCTTGCCCTGAGGGCTGTGGGGGAGTTTCCTCCTCAAAAATGTAATTTCTATCTGGAAATCAACTACACTGAAAAAAGTGGCTATCCCAAAATTTTGATTGGATGTGTTTAGAGAACTGGTTGGCATGGAAGGGGTGTTAGTTGCCTTACAATCACTTTTGACCCTTAAAAAAGGCATTAGAACTTTCGATTTCTAATCAAATGAGCCCCCTTTGAAGTTTCTACGACGACCTCTTCCATATGAAGTGCCTCTGGAAAAAAAATAATAATTAATAAAACATTGGAGCCGTATGGCCTTTACTGTAAGCAACGCTATAGCGTTGCCTCTATTTTTTTTTTCCAGAGGCGCTTCATGTGGAAAGGGTCGTCGTATAAGCTTCAAAGGGGGCCCATTCGATTGTAAATTGAGAGTTCTAGTACCATTTTTAAGGGTAAAAAGTGATTGGAAGGCAACTAACACCCCTTCCACGCCAACCATTTCCCCAAACACATCCAATCAAAATGTTGAGATAGCAATTTTGTTCGACATAGTTAATTTACAGATAGAAATTGTGTTTTAGAGGAGGATACTCCTCCCACAGCTCTCAGGGCAGGGGTCGTAAGTTATGCCCTGGGGGCATATAAGGTTTTTCTAGGAAGCTTTGTCGTAGAAACTTCAAAAAGGATTCATTCGATTGGGAATTCAAAGGGCTAGTGCCCTTTTTAATAGTCAAAAGTGATTGGATGGCAACTAACCCCCTTGTCACGCCTACATTTTCCCCAAACACATCCAATCAAAATTTTGAGATAGCGATTTTGTTCAACGTAGTTTAAAACTGGAGATTATGTCTTTGTGGACGACACCCCCCCCCCCCCCCAGCCCTAAGGGCAAGAGTTGTAAGTTATGCCCTGGGGGTATATAAGGTTTTTATTAAAAGTGTTGTCGTAAAAACTTCAAAAAGGGTTCATTCGATTGGAAATTAAAATGGCTAGTGCCCTTTTTAATAGTCAAAAGTGATTGGAAGGCAACTAACACCCCTTTCACGCCCACCATTTCCCCAAACACATCCAATCAAAATTTTGAGATAGCCATTTTGTACAACGTAGTTGAAAGTTCTGGAAATTATGTCTTTGAGCAGGACACTCCTTCCACAGTCTTCAGGGCATGGGTTATAAGTTATGCCCTGGGGGCATATATGGTTCTTATGGAAGGAATGCTCGTATAAACTTCAGAGAAGGCTCATTTGATTGGAAACTGAAAGTTTTAGTTCAGATTTTAAGAGTCAAAAGAGATTGGAGGGCACATAGCCTCCCCCCCTCCACGCCCTTTTTTCCTCAAACCCATCCGATAAGAACTTTGGGATAGCCATTTTTTTTAAATAATTCAAAGATCATATAACGGAAACTCCGGGGTCGACACAGTCCCCCAAGGCCCGAGGGCATGGGTTGTAAGTTATGCTCTGGGGGAATATATGGTTCTTACGGCAGGGATACTCGTAAAAACTTCAGAGAGGGGTCATTTGATTGGAAATTGATAGTTCTAGCTCAGTTTTTGGGAGCCAAATAGATTGGAGGGCAACAAGCCCCCCCCTATGCCCCTTTTTCCCCCAATACATCCGATAAAAATTGTGAGATAGCCATTAAGTTAAAAATTGTTCAAAAGTCAGATAACAAAAACTCAGATGTTAACACAACCCCCCAGGGCCAGGAGGCAGCGGTTCTAAGCTATGCCATGGGGCATATATGGTTCTTATGAAAGGGATGCTCGTATAAAATGCAGAGAGGGCTCATTTGATTGGAGAATGAAAGTTCGAGCTCACTTTTTAATAGTCAAAAGAGATCATTGGGCAACTAGACCCCCACGCCTTCTTTTTCCAAACCTATCTGATGAAAATTTTGAGATAGACATTCTTTTAAAAATAGTTCAAAGGTCGGACAAGAAAAACTCCCGGTGTCAATAAAACCCCCCTGGGCCCGGGGGAAGGCGTTCTAAGTTATGCCCTAAAGGCTTGTAGGGTTCTTATGAAATGGATGCTCGCATAAACTTCACGAAGGGCTCATTTGTTTGGAAATTGAAAGTGCTAGTTCACTTTTTAAGATTCAAGAGATTTAAGGGCAACTAGCCCCCCCCCCTACGCCATTTTCCCCCCAAACCCATCCGCTATAAATTTTTACATAGCCAGTTTTTTGAAAATTGTTCGAAAATTAGATAACAAAACTCCGGTGTCAACACAGCCCCCCAGGGCCCGGGAAGTAGGCTTTGTAAGTGTTGTCCTGGGGCATATATGGTTCTTATGAAAGGAGTACTCTTATAATCTTCAGAGAGGGCTCATTTGATTGGTAATTGAAAGTTGTAATTCACTTTTTAAGGGTCAAAAGTAATCGGAGGGCAGCTAGGCCCCCCACACTCCAATTAATTTTTTTCCCAGAGGCACTTCATATAGAAGGGGTCATCGTATAAACTTCAAAGGGGAATCATTCGATTGGAAATCGAGAGTTCTAGTGCCCTTTTTAAGAGTCAAAAGTGATCGGAGGGCAACTAGCTCTTCCTCAAGCCCTCTTTCCCCAAATACATCTGATAAAAAATTGGAGATAACCCTATTATTAAAAATAGTTCAAAGATCATATAACAAAAACTCCTTTACGAATGGCCATTCGGTTAAAAATAGTCAAAGGTCAGATACGAAAAACTCCTGTGTCGATGCAACCCTCCAGGGCCCGGGGCAGGCATTGTAAGTATTGCTTTGGGGGTATATATGGTTCTTATGGAGGGTATGCTCGTATAAACTTCGGACTCATTTGATTGGAAATTGAAAGTTCTAGTTCACTTTTAAAGAGTCAAAAGATATGAGAGGGCAACTAGCCCCCCCCCGTCCATGCCCTTTATTCCTCAACCTCATCTGATTAGAAATTTGAGATAGCCATTTGTTTAAAAATAGTTTAAAGATCATATAATGAAAACTCCAGGGTCGACACAACCCCCAGGGCCCAGGGACAGGTGTGCTAATTAATGCTCTGGGGGCATATATAGTTCTTGTGGACAGGATGCTCGTATAAACTTCAGAGAGGGCTCATATGATTTGAAATTGGAAGTTCTCGTTCACTTTTTAAGAGTCAAAAGAGATCGGAGGGCAACTAGCCCCCCCCCTCTCCACACCCTATTTTCTTCAAACCCATCCGATAAGAACTTTGAGAGAGCCATTTTTCAAAATGGTTCAAAGATCATATAACGAAATCTCCAGGGTCGACACAATCCTTCAGGGCCCGGGGTAGGAGTAGGAAAAGGGGTACCAGCCCCACGAGAACACCGTGCTGCCATCTACAATTTAGTTTAATGCCGACGGGGCACCATATATGGGCATAGACTCCCTAGGGGAAATGGATTTCTAAGAAATTGATTGCGTAATCGAAAGAGAAGTGGATTTCCGAGAACTTGTTTGCGTAATCGAAGGGGAAGTGGATTTCCGAGACATTGATTGCGTATATATATATATATATATATATATATATATATATATATATATATATATATATATATATATATATATATATATGGACATAGAATACTGAAAGAACACCGTGCTGCCATCTACAATTAAGTCTAACGCCGAACGGAACTCAATTTATTCATGTTTTATCAATGTCTAATGGGTTATACGACAGTCTAGTGATTTGTTGTTGTTGTTGTTGTTTGGCCAAGTGTAATAACAAGAGGGGTGATTTACATAATCACTAGGGGAATTTATTGATCTAGTGAAAGTGAATTTCCGAGAACTTGATTTACATAATCGGGGGGAGAATGTTATGATCCAGGAATGGGAAACAGGAAGTACGTGCCTCCTTCTAAACCAATCAGAGAGTCGGTTACATCTCCTTATAAGCCAATCAGAGCGTCGCGTACAAATTGTTTCCCCAATTCATCGCAATTCGCCCTTGAGATTTCGTATATAACGGACATGCGTTGTGATTAAACATTCAGAAAGTTCTGTGACACTAAGGATATAACAATGAATATTATTGATTTGGATACTCTGGATACATCGATTAACAATGTGAGTTCTGTTTAGTACATTTTCATTCTTTATTTTCAAATAAAATCATTTTACATAGCCCCCACAATATATTCAAATTAAGGTAATCTATTTTATCTATTTTTATCTATCATTTATCTATTTTAAAATCTATAGACGGGAACATTTTAAAAAAATTTCTGAAAGGTAAAAATAGAAACATTGATTTCTATCCTAAGGCTATAGACTACTGTTCGTCAAGGTTTATTTTTCTCACAAGTTGTACAATAAAAATAAATGATGTCCATGCAGAGCATATTTCACGTAAAATTTTACTTTTTGCATTGCTTTTTTGGCATAGGGGAGGGGGCTTCTTTGTGATAAAGGCTGTCTACACAATATTAGGGCTCGGGGCAGGGGATATTAATTTTTACTTTGTGAAAATGGGGAAAGTTATTTCAATACTAACTTTTTTCACTTCTTTTAAGGTAAATTATGAAGAATGTATGGCTATTAGAAATAGCTATGGTTCCAGTTCAAACGGCCTTTATTTTTGAGCAGTTTTTCGCAAGGAATTGGGAAAAAAGCCCAACTTTAGCGGAAATAGTGGGGCTTGAGGAGGGGGAAACCTTCTCATACACAGTATAATCTCTGCTTGTTTGGAGCTCTAATGTGTCTCTTTACTTTCACTTAAAAAAACCTTTTTTCTGTAATTTAATTTCTGTTCATTTTTAATACCATACCCAGTGTAATTATAAAAAATAGGAGAACTACCACCCCCTCAAGCATGACTTTAAATATTAAAGTTACTTATGTACAGAATAAGTAACTGTATAAGTGCTTCGAAATTCGTAGGAAAAATTAGAAAATTCGCATTTTGTATATTGTGACTTCAGCCTGAATTTCACGCGTTGAATTTCAATACATAATTTCCATCATTATTAAACCTATATCCAATTTCCAAAATTGTACCAATTTTTCATGTGCTAATATTATTCATACTGAACGTTCGTATAATAATGCTTTGAGTTATTTCTGAGAAAAGTTGAATTTATTATAATCAAACTATGATTTTCAGAGTTTAGGGTGCTTTCGACAAAGATTTCTCTTTACTTACGGCAAATTTGCACAAGGTGATTGATCCATGGCCCTTCTAAATGTGATAGAAGCTACTGCACCCTGCTTCAATCCATTCTTACGAATTCAAACTGAATGTTCGTATAACAATGCTTTGAGTTATTCCTCAGAAAATTGACCCCTCCAAATATTTACTCAGAGGGGCGGGTGCTGAAATGTCAAACGTTACTTATTTGCCCATCATTTTCACAGTTTTCAAGTCGGGATCTTCGAACACACTCCCTCCTTCTCAGTTTATTCTAAGAAAGTGAGCTGTATTTGTTAGAGTTTCAGAAACAGTATATATTTATTTAATTTAAGCCCTTTTTTTCAGATATAATAATGTTTGGTGTGATTGACACAAAATATATTGGTCTGAAATATTCCTCAACTGGCATTATATTCGAAGCAGCTTACCTAACCTAACCAAACCTCAGGAGGTCCCATGATTACACCCATATATGGGCATAGAATCCCTAGGGGAAATGGATTTCCGAGAAAATGATTGCGTAACCTAACCTAACCTCATGAGTTCCCACGAATACAAAATTCGTTTATCAAAAGAATGTATCTCCGAACGGGGCTCCATATATGGGCATAGACTCCCTAGAGGAAATGGATTTCCGAGAAATTTATTTGCTGGTGTTCGTCCCGGAGAATTGTCTCCGAGCAAAGTTTATTAATGTCTGATATTTGATGATGTCAAGGTTGATTGATTTGTTGGTGTTCGTCCAAGAGAATTGTCTCCGGGCGAAGTTTATTAATGTCTGATGGATGATGTCAAGGATGATTGATTTGTTGGTGCTCGTCCAGGAGAATTGTCTCCGGCCGAAGTTTATTAATGTCTGATGGATGATATCAAGGTCGATTGATTTGTTGGTGTTCGTCCAGGAGAATTGTCTCCGGGCGAAGTTTAATAATGTCTGATTTATGATGTCAAGGTCGATTGATTTGTTGGTGTTCGTCAAGGAGAATTGTCTCCGGGCGAAGTTTGCACATGCAAATTAACGGCGGGGAGAATGTTTTGATCTTAGAGATGAAGAGATTAAAGCGGGAAAGGGTTTCTTATGAATTTCAAATTTGACAGCACAGGGATGCCAAAACAGAAGGAACACGCAGAAATTACGTTTAGGGATTATTTGGGCGAAACCGTTCTGAGAAATTTTGGAAGATGATTTAAGCGGAACCGTTTGAGGTATTTTAGAAGATGATTTTAGAAGATGATTTAGAAGTTGATTTGAGGGTGAAACTCTGTGGTCGTTATAATACACAAGTTCCATTTGAACAGTGTTGTGAGGTCCTCTACTCTAAAGACCCCAAAGGGCCCCTAAGTGCCCCTGGGCCCCCCAAAGAGCCCCCCAAGTCCCCGTCGCTCCTTACTTTCAGTTAAAAAAACTAGTTTTTTTATTTAATCTATTAAAGGGCCTAACAATTTATGTTCTGCATAAATCCTTTTACAGAAGGTATTTAGTGAAATAAAAAGA
This sequence comes from Artemia sp. Qi Xiang Cuo, assembly GCF_049724085.1. Classification (NCBI taxonomy): domain Eukaryota; kingdom Metazoa; phylum Arthropoda; class Branchiopoda; order Anostraca; family Artemiidae; genus Artemia; species Artemia sp. Qi Xiang Cuo. The sequence continues at coordinate 58,496,695 of NC_142797.1, read as the reverse complement.
CATGATGCTAGAAAAAATTACATAAAAAATTGTCTGCTGTGGGGTTCGAGCCCACGACTCCGAATGGGGACCAGATCTTAAGTCTGGCGCCTTAACCACTCGGCCAACCTGACTTGTAAACAATTCTTGATCATATTCATATTTTAATTCAGTTTTGTCCTTTTTAAATACAACAAAACAAGAAATAGCCTCATAAGCTGCCAATAGCCGAATTTGGTCAAAAGCCTGGGGGGTAAAGTTGGAGTCAATTTTCCCAAATCAAGTGAAAATAAGAAAAAAATAAAAACATGGTTTTGGCTTGGAGTCTTAGCTTAGAGTTTTTGTTGAAGTTCTAGTTTAGTTATAGTTCAGAGTTTAGAGGTTTAGCTTAGAGTCTTAGCTTAGAGTTTTAGTTAGAGTTGAAGTTTAGTTATAGTTATAGTTAAGAGTTTAGAGTTTAAGCTTAGAGTTTTAGTTAGAGTTCTAGTTTAGTTTAGATTTAGTTAAGAGTTTAGAGTTTTACCTTAAAGTCTTAGCTTAAAGTTTTAGTTAGAGTTGAAGTTTACTTTAGTTTTAGTTAAGAGTTTAGAGTTTTAGCTTATAGTTTTAGTTAGGGTTCTAGTTTAGTTTAGTTTTACTTAAGAGTTTAGAGTTTTTAGCTTAGAGTCTTAACTTAGAGTTTTATTTAGAGTTGAAGTTTAGTTTAGTTTTAGTTAAGAGTTTAGAGTTTCAGCTTAGAGTCTTAGCTTAGAGTTTTAGTTAGAGTTGAATTTTAGTTTAGTAAGAGATAACAGTTTAGAGTTTTAGCCTAGAGTTTTAGCTTAGACTTTTAGCCTAGAGTCTTAGCTTATTATATTTAGTGTATTATAACGACCACAGAGTTTCACCCTCAAATCATCTTCTAAATCATCTTCTAAAATCATCTTCTAAAATACCTCAAACGGTTCCGCTTAAATCATCTTCTAAAATGTCTCAGAACGGTTTCGCCCAACTAATCCCTAAACGGAATTTCTGCGTGTTCCTTTTGTTTTGGCATCCCTGCGCTCTCACATTTGAAATTCCTAAGAAACCCTTTCCCGCGTTAATCTCTTCATATCTAAGATCAAAACATTCTCCCACCGTCATCCATCAGACATTAATAAACTTTGCCCGGAGACAATTCTCTTGGACGAACACCAACAAATCAATAATCCTTGACATCATCCATCAGACATTAATAAACTTCACCCGGAGACAATTCTCCTGGACGAACAACAACAAATCAATCAACCTTGACATCATCAAATATCAGACATTAATAAACTTCGCCCGGAGACAATTCTCCTGGACGAACACCAACAAATCAATTTCTCGAAAATCCATTTCCCCTAGGGAGTCTATGCCCATATATGGAGCCCCGTTCGGAGGTACATTCTTTTGATAACCGAATTTTGTACTCATGGGAACTCATGAGGTTAGGTTAGGTTACGCAATCATTTTCTCGGTAATCAATATCTCCTTGGGAGTCTATGCCCATATATGGTGTTCGTTCTGAAGTTAGACTCAATTACAGATTGCAACACATCTTTTCTGCCCGGGGAGTCTATGCCCATATATGGTGCCCTTTCACGAGTCATTAGTTCAATACATTTCCTCCACCGTTAATGCGCATGTGCAAACTTTTTTAGGGTTAACTTACCTTTTTAGGGGTGACTATTTAGGGTTCTCCAACATGCTGAACTTGAAAGTGTGTTCCCTGGCATGTTGAATCTGAAATTATAATTTTCATGGCGATGGACTATTCTAAAGAATAAAAACGGCTGATGCTTAAGATATTTATTGCTTAAACATATTTAAAAACATTTGAAAAAATACATAATGACATATTAAAAAAAAAGCTTAATGCATTTGATATGAGGAAGAGCAAATTTAGGTCTTTGGATATCTGATGCATTTTTCCATTTCAGGTATCTTTTCCGGTATCCATTGAGCGAAATATCTAACTTCATCTTCTGGGTCATGTACTGAATGCAGGTATTTCTCGCATTTGAATTCTTCTAAATTGAATAATGCTATGTTTTTATCACATTTTTCTAGTAAGAGTTTATCAGTTGGCACGCTTCCCTTAACATAAACATCTTGCACACCGAAAAAACTGCATATTTCCTGAATTTCCTCTTGTACATATCTTATTTCATAGCCATTTTCATTACGTGGTCTTATGGTTTTAACGTAAAAGCCGTTTCGATTTATAAAATTTAGTGTTGGACTCCATCTGTTTTTCTCGTACTTATACATATTGTATCTGACGTTCCATTTATAGCTATGAATTTCACGTTGTTGATTGTCTAGGAGTAAGAAAGCTGCTTCGAAAATAATGCCAGTTTAGGAATATTTCAGACCAATATACACTGTGTCAATCACACCAAACATTATTATATCTGAAAAAAGGGCTTAAATTTAATAAATATGTAATGTTTCTTAAACACTAACAAAAACAGCTCACTTTCTTAGAATAAACTGAGAAGGAGGGAGTGTGTTCGAAGATCCCGACTTGAAAACTCTGAAAATGATGGGCAAATAAGTAACGTTTGACATTTCAGCACCCGCACCTCTGAGTAAATATTTGGAGGGGTCAATTTTCTGAGGAATAACTTAAAGCATTGTTATACGAACATTCAGCTTGAATACGTAAAAAAGGATTGAAGCAGGGTTCAGTAGCTTCTATCACATTTAGAAGGGCCATAGATCAATCACCTTGTGGAAATTTGCCGTAAGTAAAGAGAAATCTTTGTCGAAAGCAACCTAAACTCTGAAAATCATAGTTTGATTATAATAAATTCAACTTTTCTCAGAAATAACTCAAAGCATTATTATACCAACGTTTAGTTTGAATAATATTAGCACATGTAAAATTGGTACAATTTTGGAAATTGGATATAGGTTTAATAATGATGGAAATTATGTATTGAAATTCAACGTGTGAAATTCAGGCTAAAGTCACAATATAAAAAATGCGAATTTTCTAATTTTTCCTACGAATTTCGAAGCACTAATACAGTTACTTATTCTGTACATAAGTAACTTTAATATTTAAAGTCATGTTTGAGGGGGTGGTAGCTCTCCTATTTTTTATAATTACACTGGGTATGGTATTAAAAATGAACAGAAATTAAATTACAGAAAAAAGGTTTTTTTAAGTGAAAGTAAAGAGACACATTAGAGCTCCAAACAAGCAGAGATTATACTGTGTATGAGAAGGTTTCCTCCTCCTCAAGCCCCACTCTTTCCACTAAAGTTGGGTTTTTTCCCAATTCCTTGCGAAAAACTGCTCAAAAATAAAGGCCGTTTGAACTGGAACCATAGCTATTTCTAATAGCCATACATTCTTCATAATTTGCCTTAAAAGAAGAGAAAAAAGTTAGTATTGAATTAATTTTCTCCTTTTTCACAGCGTAAAAATTAGTATCCCCACCCCCCTAACCATCATTTTGTCTAAAAAGCATTTATCACAAAGAAGTCCCCCTCCCCTATGCCAAAAAAGCAATGCAAAAAGTAAAATTTTACGAGAAATATGCTATGCATGGAAATCATATGTTTTTATTGCACAACTTGTGAGAAAAATAAACCTTGACAAACAGTAGTCTATAGCCTTAGGATAGAAATCAATGTTTTTATTTTTACCTTTCAGAAATTTTTTTAAAATGTTCCCATCTATAGACTTTAAAATAGATAAATGATAGATAAAAATACATAAAATAGATTACCTGAATTTGAATATATTGTGGGGGCTATGTAAAATGATTTTATTTGAAAATAAAGAATGAAAATGTACTAAACAGAACTCACATTGTTAATTGATGTATCCAGAGTATACAAATCAATAATATTCATTGTTATATCCTTAGTGTCACAGAACTTTCCGAATGTTTAATCACAACGCATGTCCTTTATATACGAAATCTCAAGGGCGAATTGCGATGTAATGGGGAAACCATTTGTAAGTGACGCTCTGATTGGCTTAGAAGGAGATGTAACCGACTCTCTGATTGTTTTAGAAGGAGGCATTTACTTCCTGTTTCCCATTCCTGGATCATAACATTCTCCCCACCGATTATGTAAATCAAGTTCTCGGAAATTCACTTCCCCTAGATCAATACATTCCCCTAGCGATTATGTAAATCACCCCTCGTGTCATTACACCTGGCCAAACAACAACAACAACAACAACAAATAAATCGACCTTGGCATCATCCATTAGACATTAATATACAATGAATAAATGGAGTCCCGTTCGGAGTTAGACTCAATTGTAGATGACAGCAATGGTGTTCGTTCAATATCCTTTCCTGAAGCCCTTGCTGATTCCAGGTGGGAATTAAAGGTCAAGCTAAGCTTGTATACCTCCATGGCAGTGATGGTAGTTACAGGCAATGAGGCTCGATCTTCCGTCCCTGGGCAGCAGAGGAAATCCGTCAGCGCACCTCAAAGCAGTGGAAGGGTGTAAACACCACTGAGCTCCACGCCGAGCGATTTGGTGGCCAATGCGCTCCGGGTGACCCGCAAGACTGGGGACCTTGTGGTCAACTCTATTCCAAAAAAACATCAATGGATCTGAGACCTAGAAGAAAAGTTGTAATGGCTACGGCGTCCCCAGCAAGCGACGCGGCCCCTGTATTGGCGCGGGTGTCGAGAAGTAAACAAGCCAACCATACTACGGCGTTCCCGGCAGGCGCCGCGACTTCGAATATGGCGGCGAAGTCGAAAAATCCTTTTCATGCCATAAATCTAGGAAAACCCACTACAGTCATTAAACAGGCAAAATCTAGAATAAATGTGGGATGCTGGAATATAAGATCCGTCAAACAAGAAGCCACGCAAGTTTTTCTTGTCCTTGAGATGGAGAAGTACAACATAGACATACTTTGCATATCCGAGACCAAAATTTCAGGTTCTGGCTCCATAGTTATTACAGCTCCTGAAGCGCTACGTCAATTCTATTTTTTCTACTCCGGAGTAGAGGATAATTCGGGAATCCACAGAGTTGGTTTCAACATGAACCAAAGAACCAGAAATGCTCTCCTAGAATGGGAATCAGTCTCTTGTAGACTTTCCAGAATCAGACTAAAAGGAAACCCCGCAAATGTGTCGATAATTTCTACCTATGCTCCCACCCGTGACGCTGCTGATACGACCAAGGATGATTTCTACGGCGAGCTACAGCAGCTGTCTTCTTCTGTTGCCGCACGTGATTACTTGATTGTTGCTGGAGACTTCAACGCAAGAGTTGTTCCCTCTGACCAAACCACAAGACAAGTCCTGGGAAAATTTGGACAAGGTCACAGATGCGAGAATGGGCGAAGGTTGTTAAACTACGCCTTGATGAACCACCTTGTTGTCACCAATACCATATTTCAGCACAAACCTAGCCACCTTTTAACTTGGCATTCAAATGACGGTGTCACTAAGGCTCAAATAGACTTCATTCTCGTACGCCAGCGCTGGAGAAGCTCCGTACAGGACTCTCACTCTTACAACGGCGCGGACACAGGCTCGTAGTCTGGGTCTGACCACAGGATTGTTGCTGCAAAAATTTTGCTACGTCTTGCAACTCGGAGGAAAAACAAACCCAAGGCCGGATTCGACATTGGTAAGCTCCAAGACAAAGAACTTTGGCAAGCCCTCAATTTGGAACTGACTTACCAATGTGACGCCGTGAGTTCTGAAGAAAACCCAGACCCCAAGAAGAGATGGGAGACCTTTTAAACAGTGATGACAGAGACTGCTGATGAGATCCTAGGCCATGCAAAAATCAAACAAAAGCACTGGATTACCGCTAGGACCCTGTCAATAGTCAGTGAGCAAAGACAAAAGATGAGCAGCGCTAAAGAAGAAACAAAAGAGCTGTAAAGACAGGTAAAACGCTCTGTTTGTCTGGACCGCCACCAAACGTGGGAAGATGCTACCGTGTCGTTAGAGAAAGCAGCACGCTCACATGATACCCGCAAGCATTACCAGATCCTGAAAGAGTCCGTTGGTAAGAAAGCTGCTGTCTCAGAAATAGTCAAAGACAGATCAGGAAAAATCATCAGTTGTCAGAAGGAGCGCTTAGCAAGATGGAAGGATCACTTTCAGATCCTCCTAAACCCATCCCCATCATCCGCCCCTGATGCTTTCCCACCTGCCGTTTCTAAAGAACCCTATGACGTCAAGCTGGATACACCGACCAGAGCCGAAATACTAAAAGCGATCAAGACCCTGAAGAACCACAAAGCCCCAGGTGAAGACGGCCTCCCCCCGGAAGTGTATAAACAATGCCCTGAGGTCACTGCTGAACAGCTCCATGGCATTCTCGAAGAAGTGTGGAGGACCAATTCTTTCCCAAAAGATTGGAAGACATCAGTCATTCTCCCCTTCTATAAGAAAGGAGATAAAACCGAATGCAAAAATTACCGTGGAATAAGTCTTACAGACATTGCGGTCAAAATATTGGGGATTATACTCTTGAACCACTTCAAAGGGGCAAGGGAGGAAAGAACCCGAGAAAATCAAGCCGGCTTTCGGCCAGGTAGAGGCTGTACTGATAATATCTTCGTTTTTCGCCTCATTATCCAGCAGTTTGAAAGGTACAATCTACCCCTGATCTTGATGTTCCTGGACTTCATTGCCGCCTTCGACTCTGTCACTCGCCAGAAACTTTGGAAGATCCTAGAGAATGATGGAATGCCACTGAAGTTTGTTGAACTGATGAAGGCATACTATGACGCGTCAGTGAGCCGAGTTCGAGTCTATGGTGAAGAAACTGAAGAATTCCTGGTTGAGTTCGGAGTAAAACAAGGGTGTATCCTCTCTCCGACTCTGTTCAATTATTGCGTCGATTGGGTGCTTGAAAATGCACTGTCGTCCTATCCAGGAGTTCAGATCGGACAGAATCTCTCACTGACTGACCTCGATTATGCGGATGATGTTGGCCTCCTGTCAGAACCCGTAGAAGCTCAAAACATGCTTGACAACGTGGTGGCCTGGGCAGACCTGATCGGCTTGAAAGTCAGCACAGAGAAAACGAAATTCATTGCTATTAACCACGACACAGGACCATTCACACTAACTGTCAATCAAGTTCAACTGGAAAAAGTCAACTGTTTCACATACTTAGGCTCCCAAATATGTATTGACGGATCCTCCGACGCTGATATCCAACAGAGAATACAGAAAGCGCAGACAGTCTTTGCCTCCCTTCGGAAACCCTTATGGAATCGCCGCGAAGTCAGTGTCCGAACGAAAGTTCGAATCTACATGGCACTAGTCCGCACCGTTCTCCTTTACGGATGTGAAACATGGTCGGTAAAACTACAGCATGAGAATACGCTGAAGGTGTTTGAGCATACCTGTCTGCGAAGAATTCTCAGAATACATCTGCGTGACCGTATCTCCAGCACGGATCTACGTCGAATGTGTAATATTCAGAGAGATGTTGCGCTCACTATTAAAGAACGCCGTTTGAAATGGTTGGGCCATGCTTTACGGAAGCCGCCAGAATACTTGCCTCACCAAATACTTCTAGTCGAGCCTATTAGCTCCTGGAAGAGACGCCAAGGAGGACAGAGGAAAAACTGGTGAAACCTGGCCAAATCGGACCTTGAGCCTATCGGGGGATTCAGAAAGTTCGGACACAGATGGTCAGCTCAGTGGCTTACTTTTGCAGAGCAGCTGGCAGAAGATCGCTCAACATGGTCCAAGAAGGTCTCCAAGATCATCGATGCTGGGCGAGGTGGAGACGCCTGATTCCCGCCACAAGTAAGTACAAGTAAGTTCGTTCAATATTCTATGCCCATATATATATATATATATATATATATATATATATATATATATATATATATATATATATATATATATATATATATATATATATATATATATATATATATATATATATATATATATATATATATATATATATATATATATATATATATATATATATATATATATATATATATATATATATATATAAACAAAAAATCGCGAAGAAAGGAAACGAGGACAATTAACAGCCAGTGAAAAAATTGAAAAATTATACAAATATTTCGGTCAAGACCTCCGCTTGACCGTCCTCAGTGCAGAATAAAACTGATAAAAATATAAAAACCAAACCTTAAAATAAAAACACGAAACTAAAATTGGACGACCCTTTCCTGGTAACGGTGAAAGGGTACTGCACTGAGGACGGTCAAGCGGAGGTCTTGACCGAAATATTTGCATAATTTTTCAATTTTTCCACTGGCTGTTAATTGTCCTCGTTTCCTTTCTTCGCGATTTTTTGTTTATCATGATTAGCCAGTTTGGTCTCAGAAATTATATATATATATATATATATATATATATATATATATATATATATATATATATATATATATATATATATATATATATATATATATATATATATATATATATATATATATATATATATATATATATATATATATATATATATATATATATATATATATATATATATATATATATATATATATATATATATATATATATATATATATATATATATATACGCAATCAATGTCTCGGAAATCCACTTCCCCTTCGATTACGCAATCAATTTCTCGGAAATCCACTTCCCCTTCGATTACGCAATCAATTTCTTAGAAATCCATTTCCCCTAGGGAGTCTATGCCCATATATGGTACCCCGTCGGCATTAAACTAAATTGTAGATGGCAGCACGGTGTTCTCATGGGGCTGGTACCCTTTTTCCTACTGGTAGGCGTTGTAAGTTATGCCTGGGGGCATATATAGCTATCATGGAAGGGATGCTAGTATAAAATTCCGAGAGGGCTCATTTGATTGGAAATTGAAAGTCCTAGTTCAGTTTTTAAGAGTCAAAATAAATCAGAGGGCAACTATCCCTCAAGCCCCTTTTCCCCCACATGCCTTTTATAAAATTTTGAGATAGCCATTTTGTAAAAAAAAATAGTTCAAAGGTCAGATAAAAAAGACTCCGGTGTCGACACAACCACCCAGGGCCCGGGGGAAGGCGTTGCAAGTTATGCCCTGGCAAAAAAGGCTCTTATGGACGGGATGCTCGTATAAACTTCAGAGAGGGCTGATTTGAATGGAAACTGAAAGTTCTAGTTCAATTTTTAGGAGTCAAAAGAGATCAGACGGCCCCTATCTCCCCCCACGCCCTTTTTCCCCAAACCCAGGTGATACAAATTTTTGATTTAGCCGGTTTTTTTTTTAATCAGTTCAAAGGTAAGATAATTGAAAGTTCGGTGTCGACACAACCCCCCAGGGCCTAGGGGCAGGCATTGTAAGCTATGTCCTGGGGTCTTATATGATTCTTATGAAAGGGATGCTCGTATAAACTTCAGAGAGGGCTCATTTGAATGAGTATTGAAACTACTAGCCTATTCTATCGAATCAAAAAAAGATCAGAGGGCATATAGCCCGACCTATCCTCTATGGCTTGGGGTTTATTAGGTGGATAAACCCATTTGATAAAATTTTGAGGTGACCATTTTGTTAAAAATAGTTCAACCATCAGATATTAAGACTCCAGGGTCGACACAACCCCCAGGACCCAAGGACAGGCGTTGTAAGTTATACTCTGGGGGTATGTATGGTTCTAACAGGAGGGATGCTCGTATAAACTTCAGAGAGGGTTCATTTAATTGAATATACAAAGATCTAGTTCACTTTTTAAGAGTCAAAAGAGACTGAAGGGCAATTAGCCCCCTCCCCCAAATTTTTACCCAAACCCATCTGATAAAAATTTTGGGATCGCCATTTTTTTTAAAAATAGTCCAAACATCAGATAATAAAAACTCTGAGGTTGACACAAACCCATTTTTCACTTTAATATTGTTGCTTTGATACCAGTTTCGATACTTTGATGAACATTTGATTTTTTTTTTCATATAATAGTAATTTCTGGTTGTTCTGAGTTTGAATTTTAACAGGTATTTGTATCTGCTGAGCTTAAGTTTAAAATAGCCTTTACTTTTCTAATAAAAACTTATTTTTCGGAAAGTTTTTTTAATTGATACTTGAAGATATTGAAAGCTCTGAAGAATTAGTAATCCTTCTAATTTGTTTTATTATTGGTTTAGTGCTAAATACAGAGGAAGGCGTGATAAGGAATTTGGGCAACTAAAGTTTGCATCATTATTTTGTGTTGCGGGAATTTCCTCGTTATTCTAAGTTTTTACCCTGTTTTCTGTGGCGTGCAGTTATAATCATAACCTATCTACCTTCCACTTTGATCGAACTAAACGAAAAAAATTAAAAAATAAAACAGGATATTAGAAACTACAGTGCTACTATCTACAATTTTGGTTTATACAAAAAATAGAAAAACAGTCATTAGCCAATCTGAAATCAGACTCTTCTCCAATCGTTTCTATTACATTCCTGAACGTTTGCAATAGAGGTTTTCTACAAGCAAAATGATCAGTCTATGCCTGCAAAAAAAAGGGAAAGGAAAAACCTGGGTTGTAGAGCACCACTGCTACTTTCTTTTTTTCTTCTTTACTTTTCTTTTACTTTCGTTATCAGTGGTGTTTTGCTTGGTAGTGGTGAGAGATAAATATTGATAAATGCTCCTCGTTCTTGAGATTACAAAGTGGAGAGGAAAATTCCCCCTGAAGTTTACCAAGTTTTTCGTAATTTTCCAGCATATATTTATTTATTCGTGTATACTAAATAGAATAAACAAGAAGCAAAGAGAAATTGCATTAGCCGTAGAAGCAAACTTCTTATGGATCAGGCAATGATGGAATATGTAGAAAATTATCTCTTCTAGAAATAAAACCTGTATGCCTTTTATATTTCTAAGATAAGATTCAGTAAAAGCCAATTTGGAAATTCCAAGTGTATTTATTGTCCTTTAGAAATCTCTGAATTTTCGCATTCGTGTACAGCCTAGGCCCAGAATTTGACTGGAACAGGTCCATCCTTATTCCGAATCACCGGTGGAGAAAAGGGGGAGGGTTTTCCCTCGACCCAGTCATTTGCATATTTATCAGAAGGTTCAGTTCAATTTGGTGTATATTAAAATTAAATCATTGCGTATGTAGCAAATATGTAATCAATTAAGAAAAATTATCCAATTAATGATAAATTTGTTTCCCTCTAGGAACAATTAGGGCTGGGAATTTAGGGATGTTTTATTTCACTTAAACTTTGCAGGGAAAAAATTAGTTTCCTGCTTGGATTTTTAAGGTGTCCAAGAACAATCTTACAACTTTGGGTAGACCATAGGAGGAAGCGGTCCTTAAATTCTTGTTCTTAGGACATATAGGCTACCAGAACGAATTTTCGGATCTCGACTGTCTTTTGGGGGAACTAAAAACTACTTCCCTTGTTACGTCCTTTGAGGATTAGAACCCAAAGAAACTTCTATGGAAGTTAGAAATAGGGAGAATCAATTGCCCTGAGGTTATCTATTAAAATGCATAGATAGTTGTTATCTAAAATAATGGAGAGTATGTATAGATGTCCTGGTTGTGTTTTTCGTGTCTCTAAAATACGCTATTAGACCTCGATCGATCCTTATGGTATGTATGTGTCAGTGCTAAGTGGCTTATTCAGACTTTTTAGTGTTCGAAATGTCATTCATTCTCCGCTGGGAGAAGGTCTTACCAAACTTATCTTCAGCTTCTCTACCAGAAAAAATGGGCATATCTCCACCAAATTTTCAAGGAAGTTAACACTTTCTTTCTGGTTATGTCGTTTAGTGATCAGGATCCTACGGGATTTTTCGGGGAGTTGAGGAGTCCTGTAGTTTTTGTGACCGGGGATCTTGCAGAAGGATAGATCAGATCTCAGCCAAATTTGACAGGCTTTAGATTTAGTGTATCTTAGTTATTGCTGTCGGGTGTCGGTACCCATTCTGACCTTTGTTGGGGAGGGCTTTCAAAGATTCTTCCCAATACAAAATCGAGCAGAACAAGCTCCTTAACCACAACTATACTTGCTGGGAAGTTAAAATATGTGACCTAGCTGCGTCTTTCAGGACACAAAGGGATATACCTTTGTCTTTCAAATTATCAACAAGTGTTTGATTCAGTCGATAAAAGGGCTTTAGAAAAGGTGCATATATTTTGTATGGTATACCAGATAAACACATTAAAGTGATTATTGCTATATGCGATAATAAAATTGTTGCAGCTAATGCACAAAATGAAATTAGTAGCTGGTTTCTTGTTGAAATAGGACTTTAGCAGGATTTTGGTCCATTTTGATGAACTCTGTAATAAGGAACACGACAAAGGCTATCAAAGAGCTTGGAATGATAAGGTAAAGTAAAAAATCTTCTTGGATTAGATTGTGTCCCAGATAAAAATGCTAGCAAAATAAAGTTTTTTGGAGGTTTTGGGAGTTCGTGTTGCATGAATATGCTTAAAAATGAATGTTAAGCAGACTAAGTCACATAGACTGGGAATAAGTGAGGTTGAAAAGGCGATTTTGAGAAACGATAAGGTCGATTAAATGAATTCACTTACCTAGGTAGTATTATTAGAAAAGATGGTGGGGCAGTGAACATGTTAAAGTACAAAAGTCAAGGACCAGGGTGCTTTTTCACGATAAAAATTTTTTTGGGAGAATAGAAAGATAAGTCTCCGTACCAAGAATAGAATATCGGAACTTGCGGTGATGACAGTGGTCAAGTATGGTTTTGAAACTTGGTTGCTCTGAATGGCGGAGGAAGATTTGTTAGATATTTTCCAGAGGAATTGTCTACCGATACTTTGGGTACCCGTCTGAAAGATCGTATGCTAAACAGTAAGGTTTAAATTAAATGTGGTCGTATCCCGCTTTCAAGGTTGAAAGGGATAGAACACGAACTGGAGACGAAGGATGACAGATTGCCAAATATTGTCCTTTTCGACCGACCATCTAAGACCAAAAAAAAAAAAAACGGTTGTTCCTGATGAGACGAGGTCATAATTAAAGGTTTAAAGGGAAATTGGAGCCTCTTGAGAGGGTGTAAAGAGGGCGGCTTTGAATAGATTATAATATAGAAGGAGCTTGTGTAGCTGTGTTAGTATCAGGTGGCTTGGTGCTGCAGGGAGTTGTTAGAAAAAGTAGTAGTGACCAAGTTTTATAAGAGATAACAACTAATGTTTCAGTTTTGATGTTTAGTAGGGGGGGGGGGGAAGAAAGGAGGTCAAATGCTTACCAGGTGTACGTTTGCCAGAAAAAGGCCTTGGGTCCAAACTGACCTTGCGGTATAATAGAAAAGCTTATACTTGTGTTTGTGATCTACAGCTTATCCAATGTTAGTAAGAGCCAGAGGGGTAAATGTATCAATATCTGACTTAATGAGCCTGATAAAATGGTGGGCTGGTTCAATTCATTCGAGAAAGCCTGCTAAGCAGCTACAGCGAAGGCGTCTTGCGTCCATACTGCATTCGGCCTGGAGGGCTAAATTCTTGCGTCTGTATCCACAGAACGGCCGTCTTAACCTCAACTTCATATTGCAAAGATTAGCAGCCATGACTTTTACTGTGCCTTTGCAGGGTTTTGTTCAAACGAATTCACACTTTTGCTTGTGTTGCTCCATAATTCTATTCCATGGGCTAAAGCTGCTGCAATAGTTCACAGAGTTGTCATGTAGCTGCCTCTATTTTTATAATTTTAAAACAAACAATCTTTTAGTAGTGTCCATCGTTTCAAACAGCCACTTTTTTAACTTTTTTTCAAATTCTGTTCTCCTTGTAAATGGAAGAGAAAAAATCTGAATGTGTAGACTTGTTCCAGATAATGATGCTGTTTCTACTCTTGGTGGTGCAGACTTCGACACTGCCTCGTCCTCCTATTTTCGGCTCAGATCAACGAGTTCCCGATGAAGCCTATGGCTCTTATATTAATACGGCAAATCAGGGCCATCCTGACGACAGAGAGTCTATATGGGAAAGTGATTTACTACCCTATCTATTTTATGGTAGATAACAATAATTAATGTTCTGATTACATAAATATGGCAAGTTTTGAAGTGAACATTTCTGAAGTACCTCTGAATATTAACACAAAATCATTTAATATGATTCTTAAGTATTGTTTAGCCGCTATGGCTGTACCAATTTTTTGGCTTATTTTTGTAAACGTGTGCAATTTTATACATTATTTATTCAATTTCAGGTTTATCTTTGATTTTTATTTATATATTTATTGTTTTAGTTGTGTGGATTATGTCTTACTTTTTGTCATTTTTTAGATTGAAATTTACAGCAAGTGCCTTTTATAATCACGAGCACTTTAATTTTGTATTAAAAAGTTTGTGCCCTGTTTGAGGTGGAAGTTTAGAAATAAATGATTGAATCACATACAAAGATCACTCAAATTTAAAAAAAGTTGTATTGAGTATGTTATTTACGATTTAATTTCGCTCTTGAGAAAAAAACACAGGCAAGTGAATGAATGGGAAAAGTATAGGAAAATGATGTACAGATAGAAACGATATGTTTAGTCGTAGCTGGTCGTAAGGTTATTTGAAAAAGAAATTTTTATCGTGTAGGACTAACTAATAAGCAATTAACTAAATAAGCAATTGTCCCTGGTTTCCCTAGTTTTGGGGGAAGAAACATCAAATTCCCTAGAACCATCTCCTGCTTTGCGACGAAAAAAAAATGATTATACTCGTAGATAAATGAAAGCTATATATTAAATACAAAAAAAAAAAAAAAACGAAAAGGTAAGATAGAGCGAAACGAATAAGTACAGCGGGATATCCTACAGTTGACATTAATAATCCAGTCGCATACCCTTTTTGATACAAAATCAAAAATTTTGAGACATTCTGCATCAAAATTGTCAAAAAATTGCAATGAATATGAATCTAGGGATGATATAGCTCCCCCTGTCGCCAAAGACATGGGGTATGAATGATACAAATTGATGATTATTTACAAATTATAGGCAGCGCAATAGCGCTGCCTAAGTAAAGAGCAAACTGGGCTCCACCTATTATAAAACAAAAAAGGTTTTTTCAACTGAAAGTAAGGAATAATATTAAAACTTAAAACGAAAATAAACTATTCCTTATATAAAAGCGGCTGCCCCCTCCTCAATACCCCTGTCTTCACACTAAAGTGTTTTAGTACTTTCAAAAAAGCTTTTGATTCTATTTAAATGGCCCTTGTGTTTAAAGAGCCGTTCTTAAAGAAATAGCACAAAAGGTCAAAAGTTTAGATAAAAGAACGGGGTGTTAAGGACGGGGTAATCCCCCTCATATACGGAATAATCTCTGTTCGTTTCAATTTTCAATGTTGCTCCTTACTTATTTTGAAAAACTTTTCTTTAGTTCAGTTTCTGATCGTTGTTAAAATAATGCCGGGATATTCACCTTCTTCTTAATGGAAAATTACCCTACCCCGCGAACAATTTCTCCATAGAAAGTTCTTCCCACGTATAATCTTTTAGTGCTTTTATTACTTTTAAAAAAGCTTCTGATCCTATTTAAACGGCCATTATGTTTCCAGCATTGTTCCTAAGGAATTGGAACAAAACGTCTAACCTTAGGACAAAGAATGGGGCATTGAGGAGGGGGCAGTCCCCCTTACATGGAGAATAATTTCCGTTCATTTAAGTTTTAATGTTGCTTCAACTGAAAAAAATTGTTTTTTATCTAGTTTCTGATTGTTTTTCAAATAGTGCCGGGAAATAACCCCCCCCCTCATGAAAAATTCGTCCCCCAAAAAAATTTCTCAATTGAAAGCTGCTTCCCGTGTAAAATACCACCCTCGAGAAATTAGCCCTGGACACCTCCATCCTTGCTGCAAATTCTCCCAGAAAATTTCTTACGGACGATATCGCCGGAAAAATTCTCCTTAGCAAACTATCCTTTGAAAAAAAAAGACTTGTTTCTCATTTAATTTCTGATCGTTTTTCAAGTCAATCCTGAACTCCCGCCTGCGCGGAACATTTTCCCGGAAAATCTGCCCCGAATGGAAAGTTTCTCTTGCGGAAAATTTCCCCATGGAGAATTGCTCCTGGTGATAAATCCCCATGGATAATTTTTCCCACTGAAAATTCACTCACAGAAAGATCCCCCAGAGAATCCCAGGAGTATATACCAAGGTACTACTTCTGAGGGGCCCCCGTACAAACAGGTTTTTCTGGTAGGTAAACAGGTCATTACACTCGGTCATTACACTCTTTGTCAAGAGGATTTACGCAATTTCAAAGTTCTGCAATACCGGGTCCTAGCGTGATTGATTTTTTGGACAATTGCCTTTAGTCAAGACTAGTTTTTTGGGAATGTGTCGTTGCTAAAGCTAACTCTCATTGGAAAAAGGGGTAAAAAGCTTTTTGCTTTTGATAATAATTGCACTATGAATGTATCGTTTGACGTGGGCATTTTTTATGAGCCAATCAGAGGTTGTTCAATATATGATAACTTGATTTGTGGTTGGGATTTGAATAAAAGAAATGGTTATGCTATTTGCTTGCATGTATAGGAATTCCCAAGTTATTTGCTTGCGTGTATAGGAATTCCCTTGTTATTTGCTTGCATGTATAGGAAATCCCATGTTATTTGCTTGCATGTATAGGAATTCCCAAGTTATTTTGCTTGCTTGTATAGGAATTCCCATGTTATTTGCTTGCATGTATAGGAATTCCCTTGTTATTTGCTTGCGTGTATAGGAATCCCCATGTTAGTTGCTTGCGTGTATAGGAATTCCGTGGTTATTGGCTTGCATTTATAGCTATTCACATGTTATTTGCTTGCCTGTATAGGAATTCCCATGTTATTTGCTTGCGTGTATAGGAATTCCCTTGTTATTTGCTTGCATGTATAGGAATTCCCATGTTATTTGCTTGCTTGTATAGGAATTCCCTTGTTATTTGCTTGATTGTATAGGAATTCGCTTGTTATTTGCTTGAGTGTATAGGAATTCCCATCTTATTTGCTTGCATGTATAGGAATTCCTATGTTATTTGCATGCGTGTATAGTAATTCCCATGTTATTTGCTTGCGTGTATAGGAATTCCCATGTAACTTGCTTGCATGTATAGGAATTCCCATGTTATTTGCTTGAGTGTATAGGAATTCCCATGTGATTGGCTTGCGTGTATAGGAATTCCCATGGTATTTGCTTGCATGTATAGGAAATCCCATGTTATTTTCTTGCATGTATATGAATTCCCACGTTATTTTGCTTGCGTATATAGGAATTCCCATGTTATTTTTTTGCATGTATAGGAATTCCCATGTTATTTGCTTGCGTGTATAGGAATTCCCATGCTATTTTAATGGCTTATGTCCCCCCCATGCTATTATAAGAGTTTATATCCCCTTCCTATGCTATTCCAGGAGCTTATGTTCCTTTCTATGCTATTATAAGGGACTTTTCCATGTGGTTTTTCTTTACTTGGTACCCATTAAAAACAAAATTGTTGTGTTAAATAAGTAGTTCTTATATATTTTAAAAGAGCTTTATAGGGTTTTAGACACTCTGTTGCCTGATTACGTTTGATTTTTATTTAATTAGTGATCATTAAAAACGAAATTTTTGTGTTGAATAAGTAGTTCTTGTATCTTTTAAAAGAGCTTTACGGGGTTTGAGAGACTCGGTTGTCTGATTCCGTGTGATTTTTCTTTACTTGGTGCCCATTAAAAAAGTTGCTAGCGAAAACCCCGTGTGGATGAGTTGAAATAAAAAAATTTAACAAGAAATGGCTGAAAAGTGTTTTGGGGGAGATGAGTTGATTGGCAGAAGGATGTATTAGCGAATTTAAAGTGGAGGGCGAGTTGCTAACGAAAAATCTAAGCTAATAGGGGTTTTTGACCGTAAACTCTAGTTTTTTGTAAGAAAATTATGGAAAATACAATTCGTTGGTTCATAGGTGAAACTTAAGTCCAGGTATGGATCGAAAAATAAACTATTTCTGTAGAATCTGAGCTAATAAGGGTTTTTGACCATAAACTCTAGTTTCCTGTAAGAAAATTGTGCAAAATACAAGTTTCGCGTTCAAATACAAACCGTATGTCCATAGTCTGCTTCAAACTTGGAAAACCCCATGTGATTGAGTTGCTATAGATTTTTTTTAACAATAAATGTCTGAAAAGTGTGTTGGTGGAGAGGGGTTAATAGGCAAACGGATGTAATAGCGTAGTTATAGTGGAGGCCGAGTTGCTAGCGAAAAACCCGTTTGGATGAGTTGAAATAAAAATTTTTAACAAGAAATGTCTGAAAAGTGTTTTGGGGGAGATGGGTTGATTGGCAGAAGGATGTATTAGCGAACTTATAGTGGAGGGCAAGTTGCTAGTGAAAAATCTAAGCTAATAAGGGTTTTTGACCGTAAACTCTAGCTTTTTGTAAGAAAATTAGGGAAAATACAATTTGTTGGTTCATAGGTGAAACTTAAGTCCAGGTATGGATTGAAAAATAAACTATTTCTGTAGAATCTGAGATAATAAGGGTTTTTGACTATAAACTCTAGTTTCCTGTAAGAAAATTATGGAAAATACAATTCTCTCGTTCAAACGTGAAACTTAGGTCAATTCTCTGATTCAGATGTGAAACTTAAGTCCAGTTTCGAATACTCATAATAATGAGGACTGATGGTTCTCATTCAATATTTTTTTTTTCATAAAAGCAAACTATTTTTTTAAACTTCGAAATTATTCAACTTTTTTTTTGTAAGTATCTTAAAATGACAAAATATGCTTGCGGCTCTAACAATTGTACTCTGTGATTGGTCAGAGACACAATGTGGCTTTCCCACTGATATTATATGTCCGAATATCGACACTAACTAGTCTATTGCATGTATTAAATCAGTATTTTTTACGCAGTAGAACGATAAAAACATAAGTCATATATTTAAAAAAAGTGAATATGGAGCATTTTAATAAAGTGTTTTCACATGTCAATGTTATTTTAGCATTGAATGCTGACAAGGAGAAGTATTTAAACTATGAAACAAGTAAAAATGGTAGCACTATTGGAAATGTATGTGTGCATTGTCATGACAGTAAGGAATTTAATTTCTTTGGAGTACCAAAAAATTCAACTCTTTTTATGGTGGATATGCAAGAGTGAGATATCCAGAGATGATAGCACTCAAAGAAAATGCCAACATAAAAATAATAGTTGATGAAGAGTGACACCTTCTTGCCAGTGCTTGTGGTAAAATGCTACCTATTGTTACACCCCATCGTCAACTTTCGGGTATTAGCATTCAACAGAAGATCAAAAGAAGACATTCATACTCTCCTACTAATATCATATACATATCTTGTCTAAGTGTTGAAACTGTTACCTTTGTAAAAATAATGTTTTAATAGACGTTGAAATTGCCGGAAAAACAAAAAGGGCATTTGCAGAAAATATTACTAAGGACTATAAAGATGAATCGATGAAAAAAAAGTACCAGCAAACTTTACTACCATTAATCAAACAATTAATGAACCAAATAATAGCAAAGATGAAGTGCATATTGAACATGTGGATAACCCCCCATGAAAAATGTGTTCACATGCTAGTATTATTGTAGTATTGAATGCTGACAAGGAGAATTATTTTAACAATAAAACAAGTAAACGTGGTAGCACTATTGGACACGTATGCGTGCGTTGTCATGAAACTATGGAATTAAATTTCTTTGGAGTACCAAAAAAAATTCAATTATACAAATGGTGGATATGGGAAAGTATCGTTTCCAGAGATGTTAATACTCAAAGAGAATGCCAACATAAAAATAATAGTTGATGAAGAGGGATATCTTCATGCTAGTGCTATAGGTAACATGCTACCTATTGATAGAACCTTTCGTCGGCTTTTAGGTATTGGCATTCAAATGAAAGCAAAGAGGAAAAGAAAGGCCTACTCTGCTACTAATATCATAAACTATATCTTGTCTACGTGACTAAACTGTTACCTGTGTAAAAATAATGTGATAATAGACAGTGAAATTTCCAGAAAAATAAAATGGGTATTGTCAGAAAATATCACTATGGAATATAAAGATGAAACGATGAAAAACAAAGCACCAGCAAACATTACTGGCATTGATCAAACACTCAATGAATCAAATAATACCAAAGACGAAAAGCATATTAAATCTGTTCATGAGACACCAGTAAAAATTGTGTATGATTCAAAATGGAATAATGATTATTCCACTGATTACGAACTAAGAGAAGACAATAACTACAATATAAAGAGAGAACATGGTGAACCATTTTATGGAAAAGATTCAAAATGTCCAAAGTTAATGAGTGATATTAATAATGTATCATAATATATTTTTGTATTAATATTCTACATAACACTATTTCATTAAAAACATTACATTGTTATGTGTTCATTATTTTTTAGAGTAAGCTAGCACGTCAAGCGTTTAGAATGTCTATTAAAACATCGACGATGTAAGAAAAGGAATTTGCGTACATCTATTGTCAAACACATGGGATAACATTGTCAAAATCTAGGTATCATAATGAAAAATTGTAGGTAAGTAAGTAAGCAAGTAAGTAAGTAAGTAAGGAAGTAAGTAAGTAAGTAAGTAACAAACTCTTTCTTGAATTCACCTCATGGATACACAATGCAGAAATTTCAATTAAGAAATTATGAAAAAATTGTAAGCAAGTAAAAAAAAATTTTAATCAAGTAACAAAACCTTTCCTGAAGTCACCTCTCTGATCAAACGCTTTATTGATTCCACCTCTTGGATATACAGTACAGATACTACATTAGAGAAATTATGAAAAAAATCGCAAGTAAGTAACTTTTTTTCTCTTTATCACAAACAATTTTCACTTAGCTCCATGATGTAGAAATTTAATTCAAGAAATTATGAAACAATTCTCAGTCATTAACAATTTCTTTCTTGAAGTCAACTCTTAGATACACAATACGGAAATTTCATTCAAGAAATTATGAAAGTATTTGTAGGTAAGTAACAATCTCTTTATTTATTTCACCTATTGAATTTACAGTACAGATACTTTATTCAAGAAACGTGATTCAAAAAGTTTTTTGAAACTACATGCTATTTGCTTGCCTTTCCTTGGCACCTTTCCAAATGAGCGGGGACTCCCCACTGCTTCCTACACATTGCAAAAAGTGAGCAGTACGAAAACTCACGGGGTTACGTGCGCGCACGTAACCCCGTCTAAATGAACCTTAAAAAAAATGAAATAAAGCTGTGTCGACTTTGCATATCTCTCCTGATTGGTCCCTAAAAAACCAGTCTGGTTGAAAACGTGGAGTTTTCGTACTGCTCACTTTTTTTGCAATGTGTAGGAACCAGTGGGTAATCCCCGCTCGTTTGGAAATGTGCCAAGGAAAGGCATACAAATAGCATGTAGTATCAAAACGTGTTTAATCACGTTTTTCTTGACTGAAGTATCTGAACTGTATATTCAAGAGGTGAAATCAATAAAGAGCTTGTTTCTTATTTACAAATATTTTTTTTATAATTTCTTGACTGAAATTTCCGGATTGTGTGTGTCATCTCTGTTAGTGTGTTGTCTAAAAAAACAGTCCGGTTGAAAACTTGGGGTTTTCGTACTACTCACTTTTTGCAATGTGTAGGAACCAGTGTGGAATCCCCAATCTTTTGGAAAGGTGGCAAGCAGAGGCATGCAAATAGTATGTAGTTTCAAAACGTGTTTAATCACGTTTTTTGAATGAAGTATCTGTACAGTATATTCAAGAGAAGAAATCAATAAAGAGACTGTTACTTACTTACAAATACTTTCATAATTTCTTGAATTTAATTTCAGTATTGTGTATCTAAGAGTTGACAGAGAAAAAAAAATGTTACTTACTTACTTGCGATTTTTTTCATAATTTCTTGAATGAAGTATCTGTACTGTATATCCAAGAGGTGGAATCAATAAAGAGTTTGTTACTTACTTACAAATATTTTCATAATTTCTTGAATGAAATTTCCGTACTGTGTATCCAAGAGTTGACTTCAAGAAAGAAATGGTTACTTCTTGAGAATTTTTTCATAATTTCTTGAAATTAATTTCTACATCGTTTATCTAACTCGTGAAAACAATAAAGAGTTTGTTACTTACTTAGAATTTTGTCGTAATTTCTTGAACGAAATGTCTTTTTGTTTATCCAACAGGTGAATTCAAGAAAGAATTTACTAATTAGTTACAATTTTTTAATAATTTCTTGAATTTAATTTCTAACTCGTATATGTAACTCGTGAAAACAATAAAGAGTTTGTTACTTACTTAGAATTTTGTCATAATTTCTTGAATGGAATGTCTTTTTGTTTATTCAACAAGTGAATTCAAGAAAGAATTTGCTACTTAGTTACAATTTTGTCATAATTTCTTGAATGAAATTCTCGTATTGTGTATCCAAGAGTTGACTTCAAGAAATAAATTGTTACTTACTGAGAATTTTTTCATAATTTCTACACATGAGTTGACTTCAAGGAAGAACTTGTTACTAGCTGATAATTTTTTCATAATTTCTTGAATTTAAAAAAAATGAAATAAAGCTATGTCGACTTTGCATGTCTCTCGTGTTGTATAAAAAACCAAAAAACCAGTCTGGTTGAAAACGTGGAGTTTTCGTACTGCTCACTTTTTGCAATGTGTAGGAAGCAGTGGGAAATCCCCGCTCATTTGGAAAGGTGCCAAGGAAAGGCATGCAAATAGCATTTAGTTTCAAAAAACGTGTTTAATCACGTTTCTTGAATGAAGTATCTGCACTGTATATTCAAGAGGTGAAATCAATAAAGAGATTGTTACTTACCTACAAATAATTTCATAATTTCTAGAATGAAATTTCCGTATTGTGTATCTAAGAGTTGACTTCAGGAAATAAATTGTTGCTTACTGAGAATTTTTTCATAATTTCTTGAATTAAATTTCTACATCATGGAGCTAAGTGAAAATTGTTTGTGAAAAAAAGAAAAAAAGTTACTTACTTGCGATTTTTTTCATAATTTCTTTAATGGAGTATCTGTACTGTAAATCCAAGATGTGGAATCAATAAAGAGTTTGATACGAGAGGTGACTTTAGGAAAGGGTTTGTTACTTGCTTACAATTTTCTGTTACTTGCTTACAATTTTTTTCATAATTTCTTAAATGAAATTTCTGCATTGTGTATCCATGAGGTGAATTCAAGAAAGAGTTTGTTAATTACTTACTTACTTACTTCCTTCCTTACTTGCATACTTGCTTACTTACTTAACTACAATTTCTCATTCTGATATATAGATTTTGACAATGTTATCCCATGTGTTTGACAATAGATGTACGCAAATTCCTTTTATTACATTGTCGATGTTTTAATAGACATTCTAAACGCTTGACGTGCTAGCTTACTCTAAAAAATAATGAAAATATAACAATGTAATGTTTTTAATGAAATAGTGTTATGTAGAATATTAATACAAAAATATATTATGATAATTATTAATATCAATGATTAACTTTGGACATTTTGAATCTGTTCCATAAAATGGTTCACCATGTTCTCTCTTGATATTGTAGTTATTGTCCTCTCTTAGTTCGTAATCAGTGGAATAATCATTATTCAATTTTGAATCATACACAATTTTTAGTGGTGTCTCATGAACAGATTCAATATGCTTTTCGTCTTTGGTATTATTTGATTCATTGACTGTTTGATCAATGCCAGTAACGTTTGCTGGTGCTTTGTTTTTCATCGTTTCATCTTTATATTACATAGTGATATTTTCTGACAATACCCATTTTATTTTTCTGGAAATTTCACTGTCTATTATCACATTATTTTTACACAGGTAACAGTTTAGGCACGTAGACAAGATATAGTTTATGATATTAGTAGCAGAGTAGGCCTTTCTTTTCCTCTTTGCTTTCATTTGAATGCCAATACCTAAAAGCCGACGAAAGGTTCTATCAATAGGTAGCATGTTACCTATAGCACTAGCATGAAGATATCCCTCTTCATCAACTATTATTTTTATGTTGGCATTCTCTTTGAGTACTAAAATGTCTGGAAATGATACTTTCCCATATCCACCATTTGTATAATTGAATTTTTTGGTACTCCGAAGAAATTTAATTCCATAGTGTCATGACAACGCACGCATACGTTTCCGATAGTGCTACCATTTGTACTTGTTTTATAGTTCAAATACTTCTCCTTGTCAGCATTCAATGCTACAATAACACTAGCATGTGAACACATTTCTAATGGGGGGTCATCCACATGTTCAATATGCACTTCATCTTTGCTATTTTTTTTTTAATTAATTTTTTTATTAATGGCAGTTAAGTTTGCAGGTACTTTTTTTTTCATCGATTCATCTTTATATTCCTTAGTAATATTTTCTGCCAATGCCCTTTTTATATTTAATACACTTTCACCGTCTCTTAAAAAATTATTTCTAAAATTTTTAAAGTTTAGAAAATTAAACCTGATATGGTTTATGAGATTAGTAGAAGAGTATTCATGTCTTCTTTTGATCTTCCGTTGAATGCTAATACCCGACAGTTGACGATGGGGTGTAACAATAGGTAGCATGTTACCACAAGCACTGGCAAGAAGATGTCCCTCTTCATCAACTATTATTTTTATGTTGGCATTTTCTTTGAGTGCTATCATCTCTGGATATCTCACTCTTGCATATCCACCATAAAAAGAGTTGAATTTTTTGGTACTCCAAAGAAATTAAATTCCTTACTGTCATGACAATTCACACATATATTTCCAATAGTGCTATCATTTTTACTTGTTTCAGATTTTAAATACTAAACTATTTCAGCATTCATTGCTACAATAACATTTAGATCTGAACGGAATTTATTAAAATAACTCATATTCAATTTTTCAAAATATATGACTTATGGGTTTGTTGTACTATTGAGTAAATAATACTGATTTAATACATACAATAGATTAGGTCGTGTCAATATCCGGAAATAGAATATCTGTGGGAAAGCCAAATTTTGTCTATGACAAATCACATATTAAAATTGTTATATCCTTAAGAATATTTTTTAATTTTAATATACTTAAAAAAAAAAAAGTTTAATAATTTATAAGTTTAAAAAAATAGTTTGCTTTTACGAAAAAAAAAATATTGAATTAGAACAATCAGTCCTCATTATTATTATTATCCGAAACTGGACTTAAGTTTAACATTTGAATCATAGAATTTACCTAAGTTTCACTTTTGAACGAGAGAATTGTATTTTCCATAATTTTCTTACAGGAAACTAGAGTTTATTGTCAAAAACCCTTAATAACTCAGATTCTACAGAAATAGTTTATTTTTCAATCCATACCTGGACTTAAGTTTCACCTATGAACCAACAAATTGTATTTTCCATAATTTTCTTACAAAAAGCTATAGTTTACGGTCAAAAACCCTTATTAGCTTAGATTTTTTACTAGCAACTTGCCCTCCACTATAAGTTCGATAATATATCCTTCTGCCAATCAACCCATCTCCCCCAAAACACTTTTCAGACAGTTCTTGTTAAAAATTTTTATTTAAACTCATACACACGGGTTTTTCACTTGCAACTCGGCCTCCACTATAACTACGCTAATACATCCTTCTGCCAATTAACCCATCTCCTCCAAAACACTTTTCAGTCATTTATTTTGAAACAATTTCTATTTTAACTCAGTCACACGGGTTTTTTCCACATTTGAACCAGACAATGGACCTAAGTTTCACATTTGAACGAGAGAATTGTATTTTCCATAATTTTCTTACAGGAAACTAGAGTTTATGGTCAAAAACCCTTATTAGCTCAGATTCTACAGAAATAGTTTATTTTTCGATCCATACCTGGACTTAAGTTTCACCTATGAACCAACGAATTATATTTTCCATAATTTTCTTACAAAAACTAGAGTTTACGGTCAAAAAACCCTATTAGCTGAGATTTTTCGTTAGCAACTCGCCCTCCACTTTAAATTTGCTAATACATCCTTCTGCCAATCAACTCATCTCCCCCAAAACACTTTTCAGCCATTTCTTGTTAAATTTTTTTATTTCAACTCATCCACACGGGGTTTTTGCTTGCAACTTTTTTAATGGGAACCAAGTAAAGAAAAATGACACGGAATCAGACAACCGAGTCTCTCAAACCCCGTAAAGCTCTTTTAAAAGATACAAGAACTACTTATTCAACACAAAAAGTTCGTTTTTAATGAGCACTAGGTAAAGAAAAATCAAACGTAGTCAGGTAACAGAGTGTCTCAAACCCCCGTAAAGCTCTTTTAAAATATATAAGAACTAATTATTTAACACAAAAATTTTTTTTTTAATGGGTACCAAGTAAAGAAACACCACATGGAAAAGCCCCTTATAAGAGCATAGGAAGGAACATAAGCTCCTGGAATAGCATAGGAAGGGGAGAAAACCTCCTATAAGCCCCTGGGGGGGGAACATAAGCCCTTAAAATAGCATGGGAATTCCTATACACGCAAGCAAATAACTCGGGAATTCCTATACATGCAAGCAAATAACAAAGGAAGTCCTATACACGCAAGCAAAAAAACTTGGCAATTCCTATACATGCAAGCAAATAACCTGGGATTTCCTATACATGCAAGCAAATAACAGGGGAATTCCTATACACTCAAGCAAATAACATGGGAATTCCTATACA
This sequence comes from Artemia sp. Qi Xiang Cuo, assembly GCF_049724085.1. Taxonomy (NCBI): domain Eukaryota; kingdom Metazoa; phylum Arthropoda; class Branchiopoda; order Anostraca; family Artemiidae; genus Artemia; species Artemia sp. Qi Xiang Cuo. Next base: position 58,470,120 of record NC_142797.1, on the reverse strand, counting down.
CGCAAGCAAATACCTTGGGAATTCCTATATAGGCAAGCTAATAACAAGGGAATTCCTATGCACGAAATCAAAGAAAAAGGATGTTTCTATAAACGCCATAATCTCACAGAGTAAGTCATATAATTTCAAGAATAGATGATTGTGAGTACCATAAGCTTAATCGAATACCAAGGGAATAAAGATACCTGCACGATCAAAACAAGCGACTTCCTCTTGCAACACGCAAATAGCATGGGCCATACTATCCTAGACCGAGCCTAACATGGGAATTCCTATACACGCAAGCAAATAACATGGGAATTCCTATACATGCAAGCAAATAACCTGGGAATATCTATACAAGCAAGCAAATAACATGGGACTTCCTATACACGCAAGCAAATAACCTGGGTATTACGATACAAGCAAGAAAATAACAAGGGAATTCCTATACCTGCAAGCGAATAACATGGGAATTACTATACCCGCAATCAAAATAACGTGGGAATTCCTATACATGCAAGCAAATAACATGGGAGTTCCTATACATGCAAGCAAATAACAAGGGAATTCCTATACACGCAAGCAAATAACTTGTGAATTCCTATACATGCAAGCAAATAACATAACTATTTCTTTTATTCAAATCCCAACCACAAATCAAGTTATCATATATTGAACAACCTCTGATTGGCTCATAAAAAATGCCCACGTCAAACGATACATTCATTGTGCAATTCTTATCAAAAGCAAAAAGCTTTATACCCCTTTTTCCAATGAGAGTTAGCTTTAGCAACGACACATTCCCAAAAAATTAGTCTTGACTAAAGTCAATTTTCCAAAAATTCAATCACGAGAGGACCCTGTCGTGCTGAACTTTGAAATTACGCAAATACTCTTGACAAAGAGTGTCATGACCGAGTGTAATGACCTGTTTACCTAACAGAAAAACCTGTTTGGTACGGAGGCCTTGGCAAAGTAGAACCTTGGTATATACTCCCAGGCCCACTGAAAATTTCCCCCGGAATATTCTCCCAAAACATCTCCACATGGAGAAAGTTCAAAGAGAAAGTAAGTAGGAATGACCCAATTGATCCCACGAGAACACATGTGCTGCCATCTACAATTTGGTCTAACGCCGACAGGTTATAATTTATTCAAGGATTATTGATCCACGAAGGGGAGAGAATTTCTGAGAAATTGATTTGCATAATCGAGGGGAATGTATTGATCGACTCGAGGGGTATTAATTTGTTGTTTCAAAGGGAATTATTGATTCACAAAAGGAGAATTAGAAATGACATCACTTGTTATCTTGGAAATATGCGGGAGTCTAAAGAGATAGAAATTCAATTTTTAAATACGGCTTCTTCGATCTTTAAGTCAGAGAGATAAATTGATATTCTAACAAAACCATAATAGTGTAGCTAGGAACATTTATGAGATGAAAAGATTAACACGGGAAAGGGTTTCTTAGGAATTTCAAATGTGACAGCTCAGGGATGCCGAAACAAAAGAACACACAGAAATTACTTTTAGGGGATTATTTGGACGAGACCGTTTTAGACATTTTAGGGATTTTTTGGGTGAAACAGTTTGAGATACTTTAGAATATGATTTTAGAAGATAACTTAGAAGATGATATGGGGTGAAACTCAGTGGTCATTATAATACACAAGCTCTATTTGAACAGTGTTATGAGGTCCCCTACTCCAACAACCTACCTACCCAAAAAGACCTTGACCCCCATACCTCGACCCCGAAGGAATCCCCCCCCCTCAAAGGGCCCCCCAACCCCCAAAGGCCTCCCGGACCACCAAAGGCCCCCTGGGCCCCAATGGCCCCAAAAGGGCCCCCGGACCCCCAAAGAGTCTCCTCCCCTCCCCTTCCTCCAACCATCCCCTCCCTCCCCTCCTCCTCCCCTTATCCCCCTCCCCTCCTCTCCTCCCATCCCCTCCCCTCCCCCCATTTTTTTAAAATATTTTTTTGAATTTTTTTAACATGGTATTTTTTTCAACTTTTTTTACGTATCTTAAAATGACATAAAATATGCTTACGGCTCTACCAATCGTACTCTGTGCTTGTTCATAGACACGACGTGGCTTTCCCACTGGTACTCTATTGCAGGTTATCGACACAACCTAGTTTATTGCATGCATTAAATCAGTATTTTTTACGCAGTGGAAGGATAAACACACAATTAATATCTGTAAAAAAGTGAAGTTGAATTATTCGACGAAAGTATGTGCACATGATAAAATCATCGTCGTGTTGAATGCTGACAAGGAGAAATACCTGAACTATGAAACGAGTGCAAGTGGTAACACTTTTGGAAATGTATGCATGCGTTGTCATGACAGCGAGAAGTTACATTTCTTTGGAGTACCCAAGAATTTCAATCGTGTAAACGGTGGATATGCGAGAGTAATATTACCAGAGAGTAACATTACATGCGAGAGTAACATTACCAGTAACATAAATTCAGAAGAGAACTTGAACATTTTGCACTTCTTCGAGAAAACTCAGAATTAAAGTGGAGCTCCTTAACTTCATGTCGAATATTCACAATCAATGTATAACTTTTTCTATCTTCTATGAAAAATTTGGAACAGAACTTTAAATTTTTTATCTCTTTGAGAAAAATCGGAACTGAATTTAAGAAAAATTAGAAATAAAGTGAAACTTTTGATCTTCATGAAAAATAATCACAATCATAGTATAACCATTCCTATCTTCTACGGAAAAATTTAAAACTGAACTTTAAATAATTTCTTTGAGAAATTATGAACTGAAATGGAAGCTTTTTCATTTTCATTGGTAAATTTCAGAATCGAGCTAACTTTTTTCTCTTCTTTAAGAAAATTCAGAAGAGAACTTTAACATTTTGCACTTCTTCGAGAAAAGTCAGACTTAAAGTGGAGCTCCATATCTTCATGAAGAATATTCACAATCAAAGTATAACTTTTCCTATCTTCTATAAAAAATTTTGAACATAACTTTAAATTTTTTCATCTCTTTGAGAAAAGTCGGAACTGAATTTAAGAAAATTTAGAATTAAAGTGAAACTTTTTATCTTCATGGAAAATAATCACATTCATAGTATAACTTTTCCTATCTTCTGTGGTAAAATTCAGAACTGAACATAAAATTTTTTATGTCTTGGTGAAATTAAAACTGAAATTGAAGCTTTTTATTTTCTCTGGACAAATTAAAATTGAATTGTGTTCTTTTGTAAAATTAAGAATAGAACTTGAATATTACCGATGATAGTTTAACTTTTCCTATCTTCTATGAAAAATTTGGAACAGAACTTTAAATTTTCTCATCTCTTTGTGAAAAGTCGGAACTGCATTTAAGAAAATTTAGAATTAAAGTGAAACTTTTTATCTTCATGGAAAATAATCACAATCATAGTATAACTTTTCCTATCTTCTACGGAAAAATTTAGAAGTGAACTTTAAATTTTTTATGTTTTGGTGAACTAAAAACTGATGTGGAAGCTTTTTATTTTCTCTGGAGAAATTAGAATTGAATTGTGTTCTTTGGTAAATTCAGAAGAGAACTTGAACTTTTCTATCTTCTATGAAAAATGTATCTAATGGGGGTTTTTCAATTAAAAAAAAGTTTTATTCTTATGTTTTTGTTTGATTCCTTATACAGGAATTTTTTAATTAATTATTCCTATGGATAATTTTCAGTTAAGCTCTTAGTCGGTGGTTCGTGAGCAGCATGCCAGAGTAGAGAGAGAACTTCGTGTGTGGGGAGCTTAAATTAGCGGTTCAAATGGGGAGCTTGTATTAATGGCCATACTGAGTCGAAATCAGATTGAAAGGTTTCTGGTTCCCTTGAGAGCGAGTGGAGCCACAAGGACTAACTATCTTGAGAAATACTAACATAAAGAGAATAAAATAAGAAAGTAATGTATTTATTTTTTACTCACATAATCGGTACAGAGCTTGTTGGCTATATCGAAATTATTTCACAGTCATATACACTAATATAAGATTGTTGTCAAAATTTAATTCACTGATAATAAATATTCTCAAAAATTCATTCCCAATAGACTGCAAGTAAACTCACATAAGACTGATCACATAAAACTCATCGTAGACTTCTCCTAGACTCTCGCTAGACTCGACTGCTTGTAAAACTGTCCCAAAAATTGCTAAGTCCTAACTATCTACTCTCTCCAATTTCGCCAGAGGCCACGTTCGGGCGTTACTAAAAAGTACATTACGCTGATTTTATTGGTTCAACTATATGTCCTATATTTCTATTGGATAGGTATATACCAATGGGCTACTTGAGTTTAATTACGATTTATAACTTTAAGATATCACTTTGGAATTTTTCTTAACAAAACAAAGTTTTAAATTGTAATATTTTGCTGGCGAGGTGTCACTTAGTTTCCAGAAGACTTTTAATTTATTTCTGTGAAAGTTGTTAAGGGACAATACGATTTAGTTACATTTTGATACATAGTTTTAAACTTAGTTTTCAGAACAATGCAATTAGATTACACAAAGATATTTTGTATCTCGAGTGACTATTTTTTTGTATAATAAATTCTACCATCTCTTGATAGTTTGAAAATTCAAGCTCTTAAGATTTAAATAACATTGTTAGTCACCTGTCATATAAGATTTGGTCAGACTGATATTTATTGCATACTTTGGCGACGCGGAGGTGGATTTATTTATTACATTTTCTGTGGGAAAGATTCTTACAATGTATGTTTGAATAAAATACATTTGTTTTACTATTTTGAATTGATCGTTTGAGTCTTGCTTGATCTGTAGGCTACTTGAGTTCTTAGGTTCATATTTTGGGTGATTTTAGTTTACATGGGTAACTTCTATTGGAAAATTTCGGGGTTTTGAAAATTGATTACATTACATATCATCCTTCCCATTCTTAACGATTTCCTCATCGTTGTGTTACCCTACTCTTTCTACTATTTCAAATTTTGATCTTTCTTTAAAAAGAATTTAGCTTGGTACTTATTACTTGAATTAACTCAGCTTAGGTAAAATGTAAATTTTTTTTTTTTCATATTCCCGATTGCTTTATGAGACTACATATATGAAGACATTACTTTAAAGTCCATCACCTACTCACTCTATTTGACGAAGGGGTCAAAGAGTTTCTATTGACTAACACATTTGGTTATATGATTACATAATAATTATTATTTCCTCCACCTAACACTAAGATTACCTTCACCTGATATGCTAATAATTCTACATGGTTTTATTAATTAAGTTCTGCTTTTATAATTATTTTACTACTTGACGTAGTACATGTTCGCTACTTCTAATACTAGTTTATACTTCCACCTGACGCTATATTGGTACGATAAGTATCTGACTTCAAAAACATCTAACTACATCTAAGTTTTAACACATTGATATGTATGAATTAAAATAATTTGCAAGAAAAGTTTGACACATTAATATTTGCTAACTTAATAACCTACTGCAACACTGGGATAAGGTAGCTTGCACTTGTGTTCATCTGTTTTATGATAAGTTTTTCAATATTCATTAAAGTTACAAGTTAGATATATAAGGCTTCACACTTACTTCATCATTCTACGTGTCTATAATACTCACATATGTTGTCACTTTATTTTGGGTTCCCGTTGAACTAATTACTGTGTCGGCTAATTGTTTATGGTTTGTCTTCGTGGTGTTTCATCTTTTGGCACTTGTTGCCTGGGATAAGCCTTTACATTGTTCATAAGTATGACTATTGCACAAAATTGTCCGTGCGTGGTTTGTCATGTCAAATACGAGGGGTTGATGTCACAGGGATGTTGAAATGTTTATTAGGTACATAACCCTTGGGGAATTGATCACATGAAATGGGTATCTTGATCGCTGGGCTGGGTATCTTTTCTTGGACACTTTTATTCTCGGGAAAATCTAATACTCGTAAAGTCTGTGTTTCCCGTAAATTATTCACATTTAGTCTTTCTATTATGTTACGCCATGTAAGGATAACTATGGTTGGAACAGAACTTTATCTCAGGTTTTATGTTTGATGTATTGTCTTTTATTCCTGCCCCAATGATACATAATCATTGAGGGCTTAGTCATTGGGATTTTGGCTAAGATAACTTAGTTTGGTCTCTTCTCTAACACTTTATTTTGGGAAAGTTTGCACGTACAGTTTATATTTCCCGCAAAATTGATTATGATTGGTTTTTCTTCTCATGGAGAATAGTTTGGTTTCGTGACATCTAATAATCATTGGATAGGGTCAAAACCTAAGCTTGGGATCTTGGTTCAACATATTGTCTCTGATTTGGGGCATAAGATATATAATCTTTGAGGGATTGACTCCAGGGTTGTTCTTGGTCCTTAGGATTTAATTTTTGGGACCTTGCCGTCTAATGATAGTTATCGACGGATTTTATATAGTTTTACGACATTGCTGTCGGGGTGGTTCTCTAGATAATCATTAATTCAGGTATGTACCTATGTATGGGGTTCTTGGTTTGTCGATATTGTTTGGGGGTAGTGTTACCTGGTACTAGGCTTGGGTGACTTGGATTGTTGTCAGGGTATTGTCCTCAAGGGTTTCCTTGGTGGGTATTCGTCGGTGGTTGACGAATGATGAAAGTAGATGCTACTGGGTTGTATCTGTGTCGCCTGCTGGTATGCCAATAATTAATTTGCACTGATTACTCTGCCCCTTGGAATATATATGTCTGGGCAGAATCACATGCTCTTTACAATTACATAAGTTATAACATATATAGCAATAACACAATTTATACGATATTATACGGGGACTATTGTCTAAAATAATAGTCGTGAATACTCTTACTAATAACAGCAATTTAATATGGGTACGGTTAAACTCCAAAATTAAATGTATGAAGGCAATCTTCATGCTTTTACATGAATATTGCAGCGATACTAGGTTACTACGATATAAGCAAGATAATCATAAGAAAAATGATTGTGTCTAAGAAAAATAACACTATATGAGATTTTCAAAATTTGTTGATTATATGTATACATGTATATATGTGCATTTGGCAAATGTTCAATATTCAACACATTTTTAAATGTTATTCAACACTCATCTACTTTAGTATTTACTTTTCTATTATATAACTACATGCGAGGTAGGTTACATGGCTTATGAGAGGTCTTGACTTACTATAAATTTTCAAGTCTTTACTGTTTACGCGCGTCCATGCTGCTTAAGAAATACATCCCTGCAGCTGCATGGGTTTACGCAAACAGTAAGTAGAGATTTGGGACTGGACATGGCACGAATGAGGACCTCTACCCCCATTCACTCGATCATGTCCTCCCTTACATTTTTTTGGCTTAAGGGTTATCAGGGAGTTCCGGGTTTAGGTTTTGCATCTCACACGACTCGATGTGATCTGTCTTTGCCCTTTTTCTACGTGTTGTCATAATTCTTCCGTAATTCAGGTTCAATAGCATTCTTATAGTTAGAGAAATCATGAATACAAATCCTACTGTCAGGAGGATACTCCACCAAAAATTTGTTGAGAATAGTCCGTATCTACTTTCTACATACGTCAATTTTTGGTCTTCATTAGTAAATAAGGGAATTTGAGAGTCTAAGGCTTCTCTTATTTTTTTTAGTGGTAAGGTTCCTTTGACATTCTCTATCTTTGACCATATTGAGGCTTTTACTTCTTCGTTTTTGATATTAGGAATTGTATGCGATAAATTGACTGGTTTGAAATTGACCACCTTGGGGCTTATTATATTCGTGCTTGTGGTTATCAGTGGTGTTTGTACTGTGGCTTCTTTGGTTACTAATCGACACCCTTGTTTTATGGTTATTGTTCCCACGTCTTGTAATAGTAGTTCAGTTCTGTAGCTTGGATCAATTCTTTCTGTGTTATTATAGCAAGAGATAGTCCCAACTGTTTCTTTTGGGACCGAAAATAGCCATAGATCATTTCTAAGATGAATGAATATTTCTCGTTTTGTACTATCTACTAGCGCTTCGCATGAATTAGGAATTTCTTCTTGTTGAGTCTCTTTTAAAAATATATCTAACATACAGGATCCGGGTTTTACGTTATAAATAGGCAGGGTTAGTTGACATACTAGGTTTTTGAATGCTACACATTCCTTAAGGTCCTGTGGATTTGCTAAGGCGTATTTCCTTCAATCTTGATCGAATAGCAAGTATTCCGCTTCGGGGGTGATAGTCATGAACGAATTAGTTCTACCTATGTTGGCTGGGAACGTAGAAATTTTATACAAGTCATATATGGATTGTTGATTTATTAATGGAATTATTACTACTGCAAATAGTTGTTCGTGCGTGGTTTGTCATGTCAAATACGAGGGGTTGATGTCACAGGGATGTTGAAATGTTTATTAGGTACATAACCCTTGGGGAATTGATTACATGAATTATTTTTTCTTTTTTTTAAGAAAAAAGTTTTATTCTTATGTTTTCGTTTGATTCCTTATACAGGAATTTTTCAATTAATCATTCCTATGGGTAATTTTCAGTTAAGCTCTTAGTCGGTGGTTCGCGAGCAGCATGCCAGAGTAGAGCGAGAACTTCGTGTGTGGGGAGGTTAAATTAGCGGTTCAAATGGGGAGCTTGTATTAATGGCCATACTGAGTCGAAATCAGATTGAAAGGTTTCTGGTTCCCTTGAGAGCGAGTGGAGCCACAAGGACTAACTATCTTGAGAAATGCTAACATAAAGAGAATAAAATAAGAAAGTAATGTATTTATTTTTTACTCACATAATCGGTACAGAGCTTGTCGGCAATATCGAAATTATTTCACAGTCATATATACTAATATAAGATTGTTGTCAAAATTTAATTCACTGATAATAAATATTCTCAAAGATTCATTCCAAATAGACTGCAAATAAACTCACATAAGACTGATCACAAGAAAACTCATCGTAGACTTCTCCTAGTCTCTCGCTAGACTCGACTGCTTCTAAACTGGCCCAAAAATTGCTAAGTCCTAACTATCTACTCTCTCCAGTTTCGCCAGAGGCCACGTTCGGGCGTTACTTATAAGTACATTACGCTGATTTTATTGGTTCAACTATATGTCCTATATTTCTATTGGATAGGTATATACCAATGGGCTAGTTGAGTTTAATTACGATTTATAACTTTAAGATATCACTTTGGAATTTTTCTTAACAAAACAAAGTTTTAGGTTGTAATTTTTTGCTGGCGAGGTGTCACTTAGTTTCCAGAAGACTTATAATTTATTTCTGTGAAATTTGTTAAGGGACAATACGATTTAGTTACATTGGGATACATAGTTTTAAACTTATTTTTCAGAACAATGCAATTAGATTACACAAATATATTTTGTATCTCGAGTGACTATTTTTTGTATAATAAATTCTACCATCTCTTGATAGTTTGAAAATTCAAGCTCTTAAGATTTAAATTACATTGTTAGTCGCCTGTCATATAGGATTTGGTCAGACTGATATTTATTACATACTTTGGTGACGCGGAGGTGGATTTATTTATTACATTTTCTGTGGGAAAGATTCTTACAATGTATGTTTGAATAAAATACATTTGTTTTACTATTTTGAATTGAACGTTTGAGTCTTGCTTGATCTGTAGGCTACTTGAGGTTCATATTTTGGGTGATTTTGTTTTACATGGGTAACTTTAATTGGAAAATTTTCGGGGTTTTGAAAATTGATTCCATTACTTTTGGAACAGTATTTAAAAATTTTACATCTCTTTGAGAAAAATCTGAACTGAAGTGGAAAATTTTTATATTATTTTGGGAAAATAGAATTGATAAATAACTTATTTCATTTTCATTGAGAAAACTCAGAATCGAAGTTGAACTTTTCTTCTTCCGGGAAAATACTTGGAACAGAACTTTAAATTTTTTCATCTCTTTGAGAAAAATCGGAACTGAATTTAAGAAAATTTAGAATCAAAGTAAACATTTTTATCTTCATGGAAAATAATCACAATCATAGTATAACTTTTCTTATCTTCTACGGAAAAATTTAGAACTGAACTTTAAATTTTGTATGTCTTGGTGAACTTAAAACTGAAGTGGAAGCTTTTTATTTTATCTGGAGAAATTAGAATTGAAGTATGCTCTTTGGTAAAATTCAGAGGAGAACTTGAACTTTTCTATCTTCTATGAAAAATTTGGAACAGTATTTTAAATTTTTTCATCTCTTTGAGAAAGATCTGAATTGAAGTGGGAAATTTTTATATTATTTTGGAAAAAATAGAATTGATCAATAGCTTCATTGAGAAAATTAAGAATCGAAGTTGAAATTTTCTTCACATCATTGAGAAAATTTAAAATTGAAGTAGAACTTTTTATCTTCATAGCAAATATTCGCAACTATGGTATAGCTTTTTCTATCTACTACGGAAAAATTTAGAACAGAAATTTAAATTTCTTTATGTCTTAGTGAACTTCTGACAGAAAAGTTGTGTTCACAATAAAAAATGTTGCTTCTAAGAAAAAATTTGGTATCTTAGGTAGAAAACTTGCTAGTTCGACCAGAAAAAGTGTTATCACTGATGAAAAATATTATTTCTAAGAGAAATTTGTGTGTGTTCAGTAAAAGTATGTTATTAAGGTAAAATCTCGTTACTTTGATAGAAGGTTTGTTAGTGTTAAGCAGAACTTGCTACTTTTGACAGAAAAGTTGTTAACACAGTAAAAAAAATTGTTACTTGTAAGAAAAAATTTGGTATCTTTGGTAGAGAGTTATTATATTTAAGTGATAGTACCTTGATTTTTTTTTATTGAAATCAGGGATGCCAAAAAGTTGAAAAGTTAACAAAAATCAACAAGATTTTTGTGAGTTATACTTGATACAGCACTTGTATAGTTTTATCGTCCAAAAGGACACTTGCGTTCAACCCGGTTTTTTTTCTTATTGATGAAACGAGTTTACTTTGAAAACATTCATTCATAAGTATCAGGCAGATTCACACTAAAACGAATTGTTGTGACGAAAGCGATATCGACAGTCCCACCTAACGTTGTGCTCGAGTGACAATGGCGCCCTTGGTCCAGGGCCCAAGTGACATTAAAAGGCCATGTCATAATGAAAGCTTTTAATTTGGGAGGTTCAAGGAGGAGTATTTGACAGTCTAATGACCTCAGGGTACTAGATGTTGCAATGTTCTTACGTATCTACAGTTGTTTAAAAAATTCGATCACCCCACAAATGATGACCAAAAATATGCACAAATATAACAAATGTAACATTCGGAATATTATAACACTTTTTTCAAATCTTTGAAGAAAAGCAAAAAAGTCTAAATACCCCTAACAAGGCTTGAAAGCTATTTTAAAAAGAAACTCTTTTAAAAGAAAGAGTAAAAAATAGAAGAAGTATAAAGATTTTTGAATTTCGGCGATTTACAAGCAAAATACAAATTATTTTTTCCCGATCAAGTAAAAAATGAACATAAACAAATTTTGATGCATTTCGTAATTTAATGCATTTCGAGATTTCCATGGATATGACCGTAGCAGAAGCTTTGACCCTGGGTGGGGATCAAAGAGGAGTCTTTGAGTATTTTAACCACAGGTGACTTATTGTTGCGACTTTCTTAAATTTGGTAATTTTTGTGACCATTTGGAAATCAAAGCTTAAACTCAATAACAGATACTAAATCTCCTAACATTTTGCTTGGATTAAAAGTTACGAACTAGGGAGAAAATATCAAAATCTTCCTGGAGCTACTTCAGTCTGCATATTATTTCATTTAATTACATTTAAAACGGATGAGCTTTTCATTTTTTACCTAAGAAAATAGCTGGCACTTCATTTTTCTTCATACCGAATAAACCATTAAGTGTTTTTTGTTTCATTTTAATTGTATTGTTCTCAAGTGAAGTGTTCATCATGTATTTTTCGGTTTGATAAATTTACTCTTTTTAGATACAGTTTATAATTTAGCTAATATTAGGGATTTATGAGTTTATAATTTGGAATGAATCTCAAAAAGAAAAAATGAACAATATCCAAAAGAGCAGCCAAAAGCAATAAAAAAGCAGCAGTTCAGCCTTAGCCTACAATACATATCTTCTATAAAGAAGCCAAAAAAACAACTTTAAAATGTATTTTTTTTTAATTGTTATTAAACACCAGTTTTTAATACAAGGAAGGTCAGTTTTAATACAATATCAAAGTCACCCATTTCAACTGTTTTAAACAAACAACAAAAGTACGAAGAACAATAGGGAAATCTTTTTGCAAGACAGTGGAGATAATTTGAATGAATATTTCGGCCCTATGTCCAAGGGCCGTCCTCTGTAAGACAAAAATATATGAAAGAAAAAAGACTCACAACAACATGCGACCAATAAAACCAAAAAGTAAAAATTTTTCAAAACAGTCCTAGCATCCTTGCTTCAGCGAAGTTCAACCAGGACTGATAAAAAGTAAGGTAAAACAAGGCGATTCAATGAGATGAAAGAGAAATAATTTCACAATCTGTTCCCATTGTTAACCTCGCTTTTTTGGCAGCTAACATTAACTGTCTTTGTGCGGTCAACTCTTTGTTAATGTCTATTGGTTTTTTAAAATATTTTGCGAGGACATTTATATTCGAATTTTTGCATAAAGAAGTTAGTTTATAATACTCCATGTCCCAATTTAAGAAAATATTATTAATAATCTTAAGTCTGATTTCAATTGATTCTCGGACTATCTGCTTTATGCCTATGTCATTGCTAATAAGGACGGATTCATCAAAAAGTATATTGTGGTCAAGATTTTCAAAAATATGGCTGCCTAATGCAGAATCAGATGAAACAGTGAAAATTTAGAATCTAGAGCTTTGACTATATCATCTTTATGCTGTTGTATGCGCTTTTCTAAATTCTGGTGTGTTCTACTTATATAATATTTGCCACAACCGCATGGTATTTGATAGACCCCTCTTTGGCGAGTAACTGGGGTTTTATCTTTACCAGAACTTAGAAAATTTATGATTCTAAAATTATTTGTGAATACTGCATACAGATTATTTTTTGTGCAAACTTTTTTAAGATTTGTAGTGATTTTTGGGATAAAGGGGAGGTAAATTATGTTTAAGGGCTTGTCAGACATCTCACTCGATAAACTATCATTAATTTTACGGGAATGTCTTTTCAGTCTACAGTTAATTACACTATTAATAAATAAAATAGGATACCCATTTCCAAAAAGTGTGTCCTTGATAAAGTTTAATTCTGCTGTGATGTGGGAATCAGAACAAATATTTAGGGCACGATCGACGAGGGATAATACGACTGCTCTTTTAACTTGTGGGGGGTGGTTTGATTTAAAATGCAAATATCTATTATTTTGTGTTGGTTTTCTATAAATAGTAAAATTGAGTTTATCGATGCGACGAATAACTAACACATCTAGGAATGGTATTTTATTTGCGATTTTGATTTCTAAAGTAAACTGTAAATTTCTATCGTACGTATTAAGGTGATCTAAAAACCCTTAAGCTCATTTTCCCCATAGTTCCAGCGTGAAATAACGTCATCCATGTAGCGTCCCCAAAAGATATGTTTGAAAAAATACGAATCTAATGCCCAATTTTCAATATGTTCCACATAAATATTCGCCAGTAACCCGGAGAGTGGGCGCGCCCCTCTCTTTTATTACGTTTATGTTATTACGTATATGAGGGGGTTCTCCCCTTAGTCAATACCTCGCTCTTTACATTAAAAGTTAAAAAAAAAAATTCACAAACTCCTGAATCACAAAGGCCGTTTAATTAGAATAGATAGCTCTTTAGAAAGCACTAAAAAAAAACTGTAGCGTAAAGAGCGAGGTATTGAATTGTGGGACAACCCCCTCATATACGTAATAATTTCTGTTCGTTTTAAGTTCTAATGTTGCTTCTTACTTTCAGTTGAAAAACCTTATTTTTTTTTAATTTAATTTCTGATCGTCTTTTAAATAATTGAAATCCGGCTTGGAAATCCGGTGCCCCCTTCATAGAAATGTCCCTTACCCCAAACAAACATCCTCCATGGAAATATTCTCCCGAGTAACCCCTCCTTCATCCCCCCCATCAGACGAAACTCCTTCCTGAAATTGTCAGTATACTTGCCAATAACCAATACAATATGTAAGCAATGGGCAAAGTTCATATCTTGCTGCCCTTCCCCTGGGAACTGTGGGAGATTTAGTCATCCTAAAAGACATATTTATTAGATTTTTGACTATGCTGAACAAAATGGCTATCTCAAAATTTTGATCGGGTGACTTTGAGATAAAATGAGCGTGGGAGGGGGCCTAGTTGCCCTCCATTTTTTTTTGTCACTTAAAAAGGGCACTAGAACTTTTAATTTCCATACCAATGAGCCCTCCCAAGATATTCTAGGACCTTTGGGTCGCTACGATCACCCCAGGAAAAAAAAAAAAAAAACACGCACCCGTGATCTTTCTTCTGGCAAAAAATGCAAAATTCCACATTTTTGTAGATAGGTGCTTAAAACCTCTGCAATAGGGTTCTCTGATACGCTGAATGCTATGGTGTGATTTTCACTAAGGTTCTATAGCTTTTAGGGGGTCTTTCCGAACTTTTTTTGAAAAGTTCGCGTAACTTTTGATAGGTAGGACTAAACTTGATGAAACTTATATATTCAAAATTAGCATTAAAATCTGATTCTTTTGATGCATCTATTGGTATCAAAATTCCTTTTTCTACAGTTTCGGTTACCATTGAGCCGGGTCGCTCCTTACTTACAGCTCGTTACCACGAACTGTTTGATATTACTAGAATGAATGGATTTTTAGAAGTTTTGCGAGTTCACGGTGCAAGAACAGGTTTTAAAATTAGTGTTAAGAAGACAAAGTTGCTAAGACTTGGAATAAGTGTAGGTGAAGAGCTAATGCTGGATAATGAGTAGGTCGATCGAGTTGACAGCTTTACTTACCTAGGTAGTATTGTTAATAAATACGATGGGTGCAGTAAAAATGTTAAAAGGAGAATAGCCAAACCCCGGGTTTTGTTTCACAATTGCATAAGTTTGGAAGAATAGGAAGATAATTCTTCACACCAAAATTAGAATATTGGAAGCTACATTGATGACAGCGGTCAGGTATGGTTCTGAAGCTCTGGTGCTCCAAAAAACGGAGAAGGATGTTCTAGAGAAATTGCCTATGGATTGTTTGGGCATTCTACTGCCTGACCGTACCTCAAACAGTAAGCTGTACGAAAAATAGTGGTTCAAGCCCCTTTTCTAGGGCTATAATGAGAGAAAGCTGGATGTGAATAGGAAAAGTTCTGCGGATGAGGGATGACAAATTGCGTAAGATTGTCCTTGGCGGGCAAATGTCTAAAGCCAAATGAAAAGTAGGTCGTCCCTGAATGGAATGGGAGGACATCGTAAAGAAAGATTTCAGAGAAATGGTAACTTCTTTCGAGGGTTTAAAGAGTAATGCTTTGAATAGATTGGGATGGAGGAGGAGCATGCACAGCTGTGTTGACCTCAGTCCATTTGGTGCTGCAGTGAGTTGATAGTAGTAATAGTAGTATTATCAACGGAATTAAGAGGACCAACCAGTTTTTTGGTAGGGAGAAGGGTGGTAAGGTGCCTGAAAATAGGCTAAAACCTTGTTGTTTACAATCAGTTCAAAACTTAAAGCCATAAGTATATCTGCCATACTAAGGGATCCTAATGTAATATATCATATTAAAGGCATAGTCTCCCTAGAAAAAGGGTCAAAAAAGGAATAGAAATTTTGCTGATACGCTCAAAACTTATACCCTTAAGTTCTTAGGGGGTCAATAGGATTCCAATGCACAAGAAAAAGAGAAAAATATTGATTCGCCCGTAAAAATGGCCAAAAATATTTTGCTCCCAACGGCTTTTAACTTACAACCGTGAGGTCCAGGGCCAAGTGAATCCTTGTAAACAAACAAAATTAGTTTTGGGGCTAGGAAACCCAAAAGAGGCACAAAAATATGTTTCATCGATTGGATAACATTGGATTCCCTGAAAAAAAGGCCCTAGAAAGGACCAACGACCTTTTTTTTCTCGACACCCTTAAACTAAAAAAAAAAATAAAAAAAAAAGTATATATACCTATCCAAGTAAACCTTGATGTAACATTTAACTGGGAGCACAAGCTGCCTCAAAATTAAAGACGAAAACGCTTGAAAGCTTTTTTCCTATTGGCTGAAAACATTCAAGGATCACTGCCTCAGATAAAAAGGGGAATACGTATTTTTGTTTGAAGGCGGGATCTTGCTATGGTCCATGATAATAGACCCAAAACCATTTGTCCCTCATTGAATTGGTTTTTGCAGCTGTAATTCTCCAGGCCATGAGGAGCCAAATATAGAAAACTATTTGAGGGTATGGTCGGCACAAAAATGCCCGAAAAAGGTCAAAAAATATTTTTTGATCAGCTCAAAACTCATATCCTTAATTCTTTTAGCCAAGAACTGAACAGATTAAAATTGAAAGCCCTGTCCCAGGACAAAATGAACCATTATGCGCAAGAAAAAAAATCTTGTTTGGGTGTGCGGTCCCTCCTCTGAGTATGGGTCCTAATATGGATCAAAATAATTTTTCTATTGGCTTGAAACTTTCAAGGATTGTTGCTTGAGATGAGGAGGGCACTTATTTTTGCTAAGAAGAAGGAGAATGTTAGTGGGCATCATAACCTTTTGCTTCTTAATATTTTGAAGCTTACAGCCATAAGTCACTGAGCCAAGGAGAACCTAGTGAGAAGTATTTTTTTTTTTTTTTGAACGCAGATTTGTAAAGCTATATATGAGTATTTCTTGATTGATTTTAAAATTTTTTATTGACAGGGCCACATGAAGACGGACTTTAAAAAAGAATAAACAAGCTGAATCAAGTTATGACGTTAGAAACTAGGTCAAATACTTGTCTCTGTCTATTCTACAGTCTACCAACAAGTGTAATAAAGCCTTGGTATGGTCAAATGCTATTTGTTCTGGAAACATGCCTTAGGGTATCTTTGTTTAAATAAAAACTATTAAATTCTCAATTTTCGTAAAAAAAGCATGCACACAAGTTCAAGCTGGGAAAATTTTAATTATTTATGATACAATACTGAATTTACTCTTAAATTCCTGATAGGATCAATAGAGTAAGTCCTTGGGACGTATTTTTGTTTAAAGAAGAGATACTTAATTCGTAAAGGCGAAAATTGTAAATTAATTTTGGCTGTATTAATTTTTGAGACCTCAACAAGGTTTAAGTTTTTTTTTTCATCTCCAACAGGCTTGAAACATAAAGGAAAAGGAGACAGGGCTAGGTGGACTTCAATGAAGACAAAGCATCTCAAATTTGACTGTATTGACAGATGGTGTCAAAAACTGGGCACCAAGTTTCGTCCTTCCGATTGGTTTAATCTCACAGTGTATGTAGAAAAGGGCACGGGGAGCTTAAAGATGGCAAAAAATATTAAAAATCATTAGTTTTTTTATTCGTTGCGTCCAAATAGGTCTATATTTGTTCCGTCTCCGATCAGTTTGCTAATTACTTTGCAAACATACTGGGTAAAACAGGCATAAGAGGACAAAATATTTGGGAAATTCAAGTTGTATCGATTCTTGTTACCCCACTATGGGCCAAACCTTGTTTTTCTCCAATTTGCAGGAAACTTTCATTGTAAATAGAAAGGAAAAAGAGGGCCTTCATGAGGACAACAAATCTTGGAAGAAAAAAACAAACAACTGTATTGATTAGTAGTCTGCTAAAATTTTTTTCACTGGTCCCCATGGATATGTCAGGGATCCAAGTTCGTAAACAGGACCAAGAGAGTCTCTATTAAGACGAAAAAAAAAGAAAACCAGTCAGTTGCATTGACAACGCAAAAAAAACTTTAGTTTTCTATAAATTAATTTAGGCACTTATTAAAAAAAAATTACAACAAAATGAAATAAAAACAGATTTTTCTAAAGTGGCTGATTCAGTTAGGTATATATTCAATGGCAATTAAAGAATGGGATTGAGGATCGCTTCGGCCCTACGGAAGAACTATTAAACAAAACTACTTCCCATCTAACATGAATATTTCAATTTTGCTCAGAATTTAAACTGAAATCCAACTTTTTAATTTTTAGGTAGAACAAATTAAAGAATTTTACAAATACTGAAAAAATTAACAAAAAATGTGTAAAGATATTTATCGACAGAGCTTACGCTCAGTCGAAAACAAGTGTCGGGTTACAGAATACATTGCACTTATATAATGTGGGCTATATGTTTGCACATTTGGGAGAGGGGGGGGGGTAAAGTTTTGGGACAACGTGAAGTTAGAAAACAATTCTTACTTCCTAATATGCAGAATAATTTTAGCTAACGCATTTTGCATGCAGACCCGCTATGCTTTACCCCCATCCCCCTATTGTGTAAATATAACCTATAGCCAATTTTTTTTCTAAAGTATTATATTTTAATCATAATTTGGTAATTTTCATTAGGATTAACGTAGCTTCACTTCTTGAATGTCAGCGCTATAATACATATGTACCCAACATTTTTTTTTAAAGAAAAAAAAATGGGTTTTCTTTTTTTGTTTTTCTAAGAAAATTTAAGAGCCATAATAAAACTTAAGGAAAGCAGATTTGAAGCCATACTGTAACTGATATTTAAAAAAAAGTAAACTACTATGAATGAATCAATGAAATGCGATATTTAAAAATGTTACGATGCATAAACGCATCAAACATAGAGAAAATACATATTATTTTGTATGAAAAGATTAATCCCAAAATGAACTGAAATTAAAAGGAACGGTCAAGTTAAACTTAGAACGAACAGAAACTACCACAAATAAAAGGTAGAGATAACGCCCCTCTAAACCCTCTAAAGATCACAGCGTCACTTAAGTAGTATTGCTACAATTCAAGGTAGCGCACAGTCCCCTCAAATTGCTACAATTAAAGGTAGCGCACAGTCCCCCATATAGCTACAATGCTTAAGAGCGCACAGTCCCCCATATAGCTACAATGCTTACAAGCAGACAGGTAGCCAATGAAGCTATAATATAAGGTAGCAGAGAGTCTCCCCATATAGCTACAATGCTTACAAGCGGTGTGTCCCACCATATAAATATTAAAGTTAAGAGCGGGGTGTCCCACCATATAGCTTTAACGATAAGTAGCGCACAGTCCCACCATATAGATATAATGGTAGAGAGCGGGGTGTCTCCCCATATAGCTACAATGCTTACAAGCGGAGTGTCCCACCATATAGCTATAACAGTTAAGAGCAGAGTGTCCCCCCATATAGCTACAATGCTTACAAGCAGACAGGTAGCCAATGAAGCTATAATATAAGGTAGCAGAGCGTCTCCCATCATACAAGCAGACAGTACGATGACCGGATTCAACTACCGTGAAAATTCGTGCTGATCTCTGTTCAAAGTGCGTGATGTTTTCTTGGTAGTGATTCGTTTCCTTTATACTGTAGTAATTTCCTACCTGTCTTCTCTCTTTAATTGTACACAGTAACTTTTTTTTTTGTATGAAAGTTTTATTGTATGAATATATGAATTTTTAATTTTAATAGTTTTTTTTATTGATGTCATTTTATTGTACTCTAATAATGACATGTTTTCTTTTCAAACGATACAGTTTTTTACATTCTAAGTATCTTCCCATTGATTCTTATGAAATTTGTGTTTGATGTAGGAATCGAACGTGAGACCCGTGATTTCCTAAGGTAAAAGAACGACACGTTAATCGACTGAACCAACAGGCCATTGAACATATTATGATTTTAGAAATACATCCAATGTATCGTTTCTGGAACATTGCCCAACTGATGTTAAGCGTCACAATATCGTAACAGGTTCATTCCATTGAACTGGAACAAGTTCAAGCACATTCGATTAATCAATTGGATTTTTAATAGGTGTTAAAAGTGACCTGTTTCAGGATATTTTTATGGCATTATCGTGAGAATATGTATACCAAGATGATTTGAGATGCATACTAGACAAACAATTTCTTCTGATACTTGGGCCCCAAGTCCCATCCCTATCCCTCAACCCTATCTCTCCACCCTATCTCCAACTCCTCCCCCTCCTCCCTCCCACCAACAACCCCCCCCCCCCAACTTTTTTTTTTTTACTTTTTTTTTTACTTTTTTTTAACTTTTTTTTATGGTCATTGTAATGTCTGCTTGTACCTTGGTTTACCTTGTCACAGTTACATTCTCTTGATTTTTCAAAGTTCATTTTGGATTTCTTTCATTGAAATGCAAGAGTTGGATTATTTCAGTAGTGTTTTGTTGTGGTTTACCTTGTCACACTTACATTCTCTTGATTTTTCAAAGTTCATTTTGGATTTCTTTCGTTGAAATGCAAGAGTTGGAATATTTCAGTAGTGTTTTGTCATGGTTTTCCTTGTCACTGTTACATTCTATTAATTTTTCAAAGTTCATTTTGAATTTCTTTTGTTGAAATGCAAGAGTTGGAATATTTCAGTAGTGTTTTGTTGTGCTTTACCTTGTCACAGTTACATCTTTTTGATTTTTCAAAGTTCATTTTCAATTTCGTTCATTGAAATGCAAGAGTTGGAATATTTTAGTAGTGTCTTGTCGTGGTTTATCTTGTCACAGTTACATTTTCTTGATTTTTCAAAGTTCATTTTGGATTTATTTCGTGAAATGCAAGAGTTGGAATATTTCAGTAGTGTTTTTGTCGTGGTTTACCTTGTCACAGTTACATTCTCTTGATTTTTCAAAGTTCATTTTGGATTTCTTTCGTTGAAATGCAAGAGTTGGAATATTTCAGTAGTGTTTTTGTCGTGGTTTACCTTGTCACAGTTACATTCTCTTGATTTTTCAAAGTTAATTTTGGATTTCTTTCCTTGAAATGCAAGAGTTGGAATATTTCAGTAGTGTATTGTCGTGGTTTACCTTGTCACAGTTACATTCTCTTGATTTTTCAAAGTTCATTTTGGATTTATTTCGTGAAATGCAAGAGTTGGAATATTTCAATAGTATTTCGTCGTGGTTTACCTTGTCACAGTTACATTCTCTTGATTTTTCAAAGTTCATTTTGGATTACTTTCATTGAAATGCGAGAGTTTGATTAGTTCGGTAGTGTATTGTGGTGGTTTACCTTATCGCTGTTACATTCCCTTAATTTTTCAAAGTTCATATCGGATTTCTTTCGTTGAAATGAAAGGGTAGGAATATATCATTAGTGTTTTGTCGTGGTTTACCTTGTCAAAGTTACATTCTCTTGATTTTTCAAAGTTCATTTTGAATTTTTTTGTTGAAATGCAAAAATTGGAATATTTCAGTAGTGTCTTGTCGTGGTTTAACTTGTCACAGTTACATTCTCTTAATTCTTCAAAGTTCATTTTGAATTTCTTTCGTGAAATGCAAGAGTTGAAATATTTCAGTAGTGTTTTGTCGTGGTTTACCATTTCACAGTTACATTCTCTTGATTTTTCAAAGTTCATTTTGAATTTCTTTCGTGAAATGCAAGAGTTGGAATGTTTCAATAGTGTTTTATTGCGGTTTACCTTGTCACAGTTACATTCTCTTAATTTTTCAAAGTTCATTTTAGATTTCTTTCATTGAAATGCAAGAGTTGAAATATTTCAGTAGTACTATGTCATGGTTTACCTTGTCGCAGTTACAATCTCCTCATTTCTCAAAGTTAATTTTTTATTTTTAAATAATATTGATTTTTAAAAATTCTTTTGGAATATCTTTAGTTGAAATTAAAGAGTTGGAATATTTAAGTATTGTATTGTTGTGCTTTACCTTGTCACTATTACATTCTCTTGATTTTTCAAAGTTCATTTTGGATTTCTTTCGTTGAAATGCAAGAGTTAGAATATTTCAGTAGTGTTTTTTTGTGCTTTACCTTGTCACAGTTACATTCTCTTGATTTTTCAAAGTTCATTTTGAATTTCTTTTTAGATTTCTTTCAAAGATTTCTTAGATTTCTTTTTAGATTTCTTTTTAGATTTCTTCAGAGTTCATTTTGAATTTCTTTCATTTGGGATTTTTACATTCTCTTGATTTTTCAAAGTTCATTTTGAATTTCTTTTGTGAAATGCAAGAGTTGGAACATTTCAGTAGTGTTTTTTCGTGGTTTTCCTTGTCACAGTTACATTCTATTGATTTTTCAAAGTTCATTTTTAATTTCTTTCGTGAAATGCAATAGTTGGAATATTTCAGTAGTGTTTTGTTATGGTTTAAATTGTCACAGTTACATTCTCTTGATTTTTCAAAGTTCATTTTAGATTTCCTTCCTTGAAATACAAGAGGTGGAATATTTCAGTAGTTTTTTGTCGTGGTTTACCTTGTCACAGTTACATTCTCTTGATTTTTCAAAGTTCATTTTTTGATTTCTTTCATTGAATTGCAGGAGTTGGAATATTTCAGTAGTGTTTTGTCATGGTTGAGTCTTGCTTGATCTGTAGGCTACTTGAGTTTTTAGGTTCATATTTTGGGTGATTTTATTTTACATGTGTAACTTTAATTGGAAAATTTCGGGGTTTTGAAAATTGATTCCATTACATTTGGAACAGTATTTAAAAATTTTTCATCTCTTTGAGAAAAATCTGAACTGACGTGGAAAATTTTTATATTATTTTGGGAAAATAGAATTGATAAATAACTTATTTCATTTTCATTGAGAAAATTCAGAATCGAAGTTGAACTTTTCTTCTTCCGGGAAAATATTTGGAACAGAACTTTAAATTTTTTCATCTCTTTGAGAAAAATCGGAACTGAATTTAAGAAAATTTAGAATCAAAGTAAAACTTTTTATCTTCATGGAAAATAATCACAATCATAGTATAACTTTTCTTATCTTCTACGGAAAAATTTAGAATTGAACTTTAAATTTTTTATGTCTTGGTGAACTTAAAACTGAAGTGGAAGCTTTTTATTTTCTCTAGAGAAATTAGAATTGAATTGTGTTCTTTGGTAAAATTCAGAAGAGAACTTGAACTTTTCTATCTTCTATGAAAAATTTGGAACAGTATTTTAAATTTTTTCATCTCTTTGAGAAAAATCTGAATTGAAGTGGGAAATTTTTATATTATTTTGGAAAAAATAGAATTGATCAATAACTTATATCTTTTTATTGAGAAAAATTCAGAATCGAAGTTGAACTTTTCTTCACTTCATTGAAAAAATTTAAAACTGAAGTAGAACTTTTTATCTTCATAGCAAGTATTCGCAACTATGGTATAGCTTTTTCTATATACTACGGAAAAATTTAGAACAGAACCTTAAATTTCTTTATGTCTTGGTGAACTTCTGACAGAAAAGTTGTGTTCAAAATAAAAAATGTTGCTTCTAAGAAAAAATTTTGTATCTTTGGTAGAAAACTTGGTAGTTCATCCAGAAAAAGTGTTATCACTGATGAAAAATATTATTTCTAAGAGAAATTTGTGTGTGTTCAGTAAAAGTATGTTAGTATTAAGGTAAAATGTCGTTACTTTGATGAAAAGTTTTGTTAGTGTTAAGCAGAACTTGCTACTTTTGACAGAAAAGTTGTTAACACAGTAAAAAAAATTTAACTTCTAAGAAAAAATTTGGTATCTTTGGTAGAGAGTTATTATATTTAAGTGATAGTACCTTGATTTTTTTTTTATTGAAAGCAGGGATGCCAAAAAGTTGAAAAGTTAACAAAAATCAACAAGATTTTCGTGAGTTATACTTGATACAGCACTTGTATAGTTTTATCGTCCGTAAGGACACATGCGTTCAACCCGGTTTTTTTTCTTATTGATGAAACGAGTTTACTTTGAAAACATTCATTCATAAGTATCAGGCAGATTCACACTAAAACGAATTGTTGTGACGAAAGCGATATTGACCTCCCCACCTAACGTTTTGATCGAGTGACAATAGCGCCCTTGGTCCAGTGCCCAAGTTACATGAAAAGGCCATGTCATAATGAAAGCTTTTAATTTGGGAGGTTCAAGGAGGAGTCTTTGACAGTCTAATAACCTTAGGGTACTAGATGTTGCAATGTTCTTACGTATCTACAGTGTTTTAAAAAATTCGATCACCCCACAAATGATGACCAAAAATATGCACAAATATAACAAATGTAACATTCGGAATATTATAACACTTTTTTCAAAGCTTTCAAGAAAATCAAAAAAGTCTAAATACCCCTAACAAGGCTTGAAAGCTATTTTAAAAAGAAACTCTTTTAAAAGAAAGAGTAAAAAATAGAAGAAGTATAAAGATTTTTGAATTTCGGCGATTTACAAGCAAAATACAAATTATTTTTTCCCGATCAAGTAAAAAATGAACTTAAACAAATTTTGATGCATTTCGTAATTTATTGCATTTCGAGATTTCCATGGATATGACCGTAGCAGAAGCTTTGACCCTGGGTGGGGATCAAAGAGGAGTCTTTGAGTATTTTAACCACAGGTGACTTATTGTTGCGACTTTCTTAAATTTGGTAATTTTTGTGACCATTTGGAAATCAAAGCTTAAACTCAATAACAGATACTAAATCTCCTAACATTTTGCTTGGATTAAAAGTTACGAACTAGGGAGAAAATATCAAAATCTTCCTGGAGCTACTTCAGTCTGCATATTATTTCATTTAATTACATTTAAAACGGATGAGCGTTTCTTTTTTTACCTAAGAATATAGCTGGCACTTCATTTTTCTTCATACCGAATAAAACATTAAGTGTTTTTTGTTTAATTGTAATTGAAGTGTTCTCAAGTGAAGTGTTCATCATGTATTTTTCGGTTTGATAAATTTACTCCTTTTAGATACAGTTTATAATTTAGCGAATATTAGGGATTTATGAGTTTATAATTTGGAATGAATCTCAAAAAGAAAAAATTAACAATATCCAAAAGAGCAGCCAAAAGCAATAAAAAAGCAGCAGTTCAGCCTTAGCCTACAATACATATATTTTATAAAGAAGCCAAAAAAAACTTTAAAATGTATTTTTTTTAATTGTTATTAAACACCAGTTTTTAATACAAGGAAGGTTTTTTTGGAATCCAAAAGAGCAAAAAAAACAATCAATATCAAAGTCACCCATTTCAACTGTTTTAAATAAACAACAAAAGTACGAAGAACAATAGGGAAATCTTTTTGCAAGACAGTGGAGATAATTTGAATGAATATTTCGGCCCTATGTCCAAGGGCCGTCCTCTGTAAGACAAAAATATATAAAAGAAAAAAGGCTCACAGCAACATGCGACCAATAAAACCCAAAAAAAATATCCAAAACAGTCCCAGCATCCTTACTTCAGCGAAGTTCAACCAGGACTGATAAAAAGTAAGGTAAAACAAGGCGATTCAATGAGATGAAAGAAAAATAAATTAAAAACACGTTCTTATTGCTAATCCAGCCTTTTTGGCAGCTAACCTCAAAGGCGTTTTTGTGACCGGTTCTGTGTTAATGTCTATCGGATTTTTAAAATATTTTGTAAGATCATTTTTAATTAAATTTGTGTATTGAGCATTTAGTGTATATTCCCCCAAGTCCCTATTTCAGGAAATATTATTATTAATCTTAAGTCTGATTTCAATTGATTCTCGGACTATCTGCTTTATGCCTATGTCATTGCTAATAAGGACGGATTCATCAAAAAGTATATTGTGGTCAAGATTTTCAAAAATATGGCTGCCTAATGCAGAATCAGATGAAACAGTGGAAATATTAGAATTTAGAGCTTTGACTATATCATCTTTATGCTGTTGTATGCGCTTTTCTAAATTCTGGTGTGTTCTATCTATATAATATTTGCCACAACCGCATGGTATTTGATAGACCCCTCTTTGGCGAGTAAGTGGGGTTTTATCTTTACCAGAATTTAGAAAATTTATGATTCTAAACTTATTTGTGAATACTACATACAGATTATTTTTTGTGCAAACTTTTTTAAGATTTGTAGTGATTTTTGGGATATAGGGGAGGTAAATTATGTTTAAGGGCTTGTCAAACATCTTACTTGGTAAACTATCATTAATTTTACGGGAATGTCTTTTCAGTCTACAGTTAATTACACTATTAATAAATAAAATAGGATACCGATTTCCAAAAAGTGTGTCCCTGATAAAGTTTAGTTCTGCTGTGATGTGGGAATCAGAACAAATGTTTAGGGCACGATCTACGAGGGATAATACGACTGCTCTTTTAACTTGTGGGGGTTGGTTTGATTTAAAATGCAAATATCTATTATTTTGTGTTGGTTTTCTATAAATAGTAAAATTGAGTTTATCGATGCGACGAATAACTAACACATCTAGGAATGGTATTTTATTTGCGATTTTGATTTCTAAAGTAAACTGTAAATTTCTATCGTATGTATTAAGGTGATCTAAAAAACCCTTAAGCTCATTTTCCCCATAGTTCCAGAGTGAAATTACATCATCCATGTACCGTCCCCAAAAGATATGTTTGAAAAAATACGAATCTAATGCTCAATTTTCAATATGTTCCACATAAATATTCGCCAGTAACCCGGAGAGGGGCGCGCCTATCGCTAAGCCATTAATTTGCTGGTAAAAAGAATTTCGTAATTGGAAATACATTGAGTATTTTTTAAAAAAATACGTTGCAGATGTAGTTGTGGATTTTTGCAGATATTAGCCTCCCTCCTCAACGCCTCGCTCTTTACACTAAAGTTTTTTATTGTTTTAAAAAATAAAGTTGTGAGACAGAGTCAAACTTTATCGTAAAGAGCGAGGCGTTGAGGAGGGGACAGCCCCTTTCATATACGGAATAATTTCTATTCGTTATAAGTTTCAATGTCGCTCCTTACGTTCAGTTTAAAAAACTTGTTTTTTTAATTTAATTTCTGATCGTTTTTTAGTTAATGCAGCTTTTATTTTGGCTCACCGTCATTGAATAAGTAGACAAAATTTGCATAAAAATTTTACTCTTCTTTTGCTAAATGGCTGTCTCTAAATTTGGTTCTGACATAATTTACAAATCAATTTACGTAACGAAGTTCTATATTCGTATATGTTTCTTCTGGAAAAAAATACGTTGCAGATATAGTTGTAGATTTTTGAAGATATGAGCTTGAAACCTATGTAATAGAGTTTTCTGATACGCTGAATCTGACGGTGTGATTTTCATTAAAATTCTTTCACTTGTAGGGGATGTTTCCTCCCTCTTTAAAAAATCAGGTAAATTTTCTCAGGCTCGTAGCCTTGGATGAGTAATACTACACTTATTAAGATTTATATATTTAGAATCAGCATTATAAGCCCTTTATTTGATACATTTATATACATCAAAATTCCGTTTTTAAAAGTTTCGATTACTATTGAGCCGTATCGCTTGTTTTTTTTCTTATTGTTTTTTTTATTACGTTTATGTTATTACGTATATGAGGGGGTTCTCCCCTTAGTCAATACCTCGCTCTTTACGTTAAAAGTTAAAAAAAAAAAAATTCACAAACTCCTGAATCACAAAGGCCGTTTAATTAGAATAGATAGCTCTTTTGAAAGTACTAAAAGAACTGTAACGTAAAGAGCGAGGTATTGACTTGTGGGAGAACCCCCTCATATACGTAATAATTTCTGTTCGTTTTAAGTTCTAATGTTGCTTCTTACTTTCAGTTGAAAAACCTTATTTTTTTTTTTTATTTAATTTCTGATCGTCTTTTAAATAATTGAAATCCGGCTTGGAAATCCGGTGCCCCCTTCATAGAAATGTCCCTTACCCCAAACAAACATCCTCCATGGAAATATTCTCCCGAGTAACCCCTCCTTCATCCCCCCCATCAGAAGAAATTCCTTCCTGAAATTGTCAGTATACTTGCCACTAACCAATACAATCTGTAAGCAATGGGCAAAGTTCATATCTTGCTGCCCTTCCCCTGGGAACTGTGGGAGATTTAGTCATCCTAAAAGACATATTTATTAGATTTTTGACTATGCTGAACAAAATGGCTATCTCAAAATTTTGATCGGGTGACTTTGAGATAAAATGAGCGTGGGAGGGGGCCTAGTTGCCCTCCATTTTTTGTCACTTAAAAAGGGCACTAAAACTTTTAATTTCCATTCCAATGAGCCCTCCCAAGATATTCTAGGACCACTGGGTCGCTACGATCACCCCTGGAAAAAAAAAAAAAAACACGCACCCGTGATCTTTCTTCTGGCAAAAAATGCAAAATTCCTCATTTTTGTAGATAGGAGCTTGAAACCTCTGCAATAGGGTTCTCTGATACGCTGAATGCTATGGTGTGATTTTCACTAAGGTTCTTTAGCTTTTAGGGGGTCTTTCCGAACTTTTTTTGAAAAGTTCGCGTAACTTTTGATAGGTAGGACTAAACTTGATGAAACTTATATATTCAAAATTAGCATTAAAATCTGATTCTTTTGATGCATCTATTGGTATCAAAATTCCTTTTTCTACAGTTTCGGTTACCATTGAGCCGGGTCGCTCCTTACTTACAGCTCGTTACCACGAACTGTTTGATATTACTAGAATGAATGAATTTTTTGATGTTTTGCGAGTTCAGGGTGCAAGAATAGGTTTGCAAACTAATGTTAAGAAGACTAAGTCGCTAAGACTTGGAATAAGTGTAGGTGAAGAGATAACGTTGGGTAACGAGAAGATCGATCAAATTGACAGCTTTACTTACCAAGGTAGTATTGTTAGTAAATACGATGGGTGCAGTAAAAATGTTAAAAGGAGAATAGCCAAACCCCGGGTTTTGTTTCACAATTGCATAAGTTTGGAAGAATAGGAAGATAATTCTTCACACCAAAATTAGAATATTGGAAGCTACATTGATGACAGCGGTCAGGTATGGTTCTGAAGCTCTGGTGCTCCAAAAAACGGAGAAGGATGTTCTAGAGAAATTGCCTATGGATTGTTTGGGCATTCTACTGCCTGACCGTACCTCAAACAGTAAGCTGTACGAAAAATAGTGGTTCAAGCCCCTTTTCTAGGGCTATAATGAGAGAAAGCTGGATATGAATAGGAAAAGTTTTGCGGATGAGGGATGAAAAATTGCGTAAGATTGTCCTTGGCGGGCAAATGTCTAAAGCCAAATGAAAAGTAGGTCGTCCCTGAATGGAATGGGAGGACATCGTAAAGAAAGATTTCAGAGAAATGGTAACTTCTTTCGAGGGTTTAAAGAGTAATGCTTTGAATAGATTGGGATGGAGGAGGAGCATGCACAGCTGTGTTGACCTCAGTCCATTTGGTGCTGCAGTGAGTTGATAGTATTAATAGTAGTATTATCAACGGAATTAAGAGGACCAACCAGTTATTTGGTAGGGAGAAGGGTGGTAAGGTGCCTGAAAATAGGCTAAAACCTTGTTGTTTACAATCAGTTCAAAACTTAAAGCCATAAATATATCTGCCATACTAAGGGATCCTAATGTAATATATCAGATTAAAGGCATAGTCTCCCTAGAAAAAGGGTCAAAAAAGGAATAGAAATTTTGCTGATACGCTCAAAACTTATACCCTTAAGTTCTTAGGGGGTCAATAGGATTCCAATGCACAAGAAAAAGAGAAAAATATTGATTCGCCCGTAAAAATGGCCAAAAATATTTTGCTCCCAACGGCTTTTAACTTACAACCGTGAGGTCCAGGGCCAAGTGAATCCTTGTAAACAAACAAAATTAGTTTTGGGGCTAGGAAACCCAAAAGAGGCACAAAAATATGTTTCATCGATTGGCTAACATTGGATTCCCTGAAAAAAAGGCCCTAGAAAGGACCAACGACCTTTTTTTCTCGACACCCTGAAACTAAAAAAAAAAGAAAAAAAAAGTATATATACCTATCCAAGTAAACCTTGATGTAACATTTAACTGGGAGCACAAGCTGCCTCAAAATTAAAGACGAAAACGCTTGAAAGCTTTTTTCCTATTGGCTGAAAACATTCAAGGATCACTGCCTCAGATAAGAAGGGGAATACGTATTTTTGTTTGAAGGCGGGATCTTGCTATGGTCCATGATAATAGACCCAAAACCATTTGTCCCTCATTGAATTGGTTTTTGCAGCTGTAATTCTCCAGGCCATGAGGAGCCAAATATAGAAAACTATTTGAGGGTATGGTCGGCACAAAAATGCCCGAAAAAGGTCAAAAAATATTTTTTGATCAGCTCAAAACTCATATCCTTAATTCTTTTAGCCAAGAACTGAACAGATTAAAATTGAAAGCCCTGTCCCAGGACAAAATGAACCATTATGCGCAAGAAAAAAAAATCTTGTTTGGGTGTGCGGTCCCTCCTCTGAGTATGGGTCCTAATATGGATCAAAATAATTTTTCTATTGGCTTGAAACTTTCAAGGATTGTTGCTTGAGATGAGGAGGGCACTTATTTTTGCTAAGAAGAAGGAGAATGTTAGTGGGCATCATAACCTTTTGCTTCTTAATATTTTGAAGCTTACAGCCATAAGTCACTGAGCCAAGGAGAACCTAGTGAGAAGTATTGTTTTTTTTTTTTTTTTTTAACGCAGATTTGTAAAGCTATATATGAGTATTTCTTGATTGATTTTAAAATTCTTTATTGACAGGGCCACATGAAGACGGACTTTAAAAAAGAATAAACAAGCTGAATCAAGTTATGACGTTAGAAAGTAGGTCAAATACTTGTCTCTGTCTATTCTACAGTCTACCAACAAGTGTAATAAAGCCTTGGTATGGTCAAATGCTATTTGTTCTGGAAACATGCCTTAGGGTATCTTTGTTTAAATAAAAACTATTAAATTCTCAATTTTCGTAAAAAAAAGCATGCACACAAGTTCAAGCTGGGAAAATTTTAATTATTTATGATACAATACTGAATTTACTCTTAAATTCCTGATAGGATCAATAGAGTAAGTCCTTGGGACGTATTTTTGTTTAAAGAAGAGATACTTAATTCGTAAAGGCGAAAATTGTAAATTAATTTTGGCTGTATTAATTTTTGAGACCTCAACAAGGTTTAAGTTTTTTTTTTCATCTCCAACAGGCTTGAAACATAAAGGGCAAGGAGACAGGGCTAAGTGGACTTCAATGAAGACAAAGCATCTCAAATTTGACTGTATTGACAGATGGTGTCAAAAACTGGGCACCAAGTTTCGTCCTTCCGATTGGTTTAATCTCACAGTGTATGTAGAAAAGGGCACGGGGAGCTTAAAGTTGGCAAAAAATATTAAAAATCATTAGTTTTTTTATTCGTTGCGTCCAAATAGGTCTATATTTGTTCCGTCTCCGATCAGTTTGCTAATTACTTTGCAAACATACTGGGTAAAACAGGCATAAGAGGACAAAATATTTGGGAAATTCAAGTTGTATCGATTCTTGTTACCCCACTATGGGCATAACCCTGTTTTTCTCCAATTTGCAGGAAACTTTCATTGTAAATAGAAAGGAAAAAGAGGGCCTTCATGAGGACAACAAATCTTGGAAGAAAAAAAAAACAACTGTATTGATTAGTAGTCTGCTAAATTTTTTTTCACTGGTCCCCATGGATATTTCAGGGATCCAAGTTCGTAAACAGGACCAAGAGAGTCTCTATTAAGACGAAAAAAAAAAGAAAACCAGTCAGTTGCATTGACAACGCAAAAAAAACTTTAGTTTTCTATAAATTAATTTAGGCACTTATTAAAAAAAAATTACAACAAAATGAAATAAAAACAGATTTTTCTAAAGTGGCTGATTCAGTTAGGTATATATTCAATGGCAATTAAAGAATGGGATTGAGGATCGCTTCGGCCCTACGGAAGAACTATTAAACAAAACTACTTCCCATCTAACATGAATATTTCAATTTTGCTCAGAATTTAAACTGAAATCCAACTTTTTAATTTTTAGGTAGAACAAATTAAAGAATTTTACAAATACTGAAAAAATTAACAAAAAAATGTGTAAAGATATTTATCGACAGAGCTTACGCTCAGTCGAAAACAAGTGTCGGGTTACAGAATACATTGCACTTATATAATGTGGGCTATCTGTTTGCACATTTGGGAGGGGGGGGTAAAGTTTTGGGACAACGTGAAGTTAGAAAACAATTCTTACTTCCTAATATGCAGAATAATTTTAGCTAACGCATTTTGCATGCAGACCCGCTATACTTTACCCCCATCCCCCTATTGTGCAAATATAACCTATAGCCAATTTTTTTTCTAAAGTATTATATTTTAATCATAATTTGGTAATTTTCATTAGGATTAACGTAGCTTCACTTCTTGAATGTCAGCGCTATAATACATAAGTACCCAACATTTTTTTTTAAAGAAAAAAAAAATGGGTTTTATTTTTTTGTTTTTCTAAGAAAATTTAAGAGCCATAATAAAACTTAAGGAAAGCAGATTTGAAGCCATACTTTAACTGATATAAAAAAAAAAAGTAAACTACTATGAATGAATCAATGAAATGCGATATTTAAAAATGTTATGATGCATAAACGCATCAAACATAGAGAAAATACATATTATTTTGTATGAAAAGATTAATCCCAAAATGAACTGAAATTAAAAGGAACGGTCAAGTTAAACTTAGAACGAACAGAAACTACCACAAATAAAAGGTAGAGATAACGCCCCTCTAAACCCTTTAAACATCACAGCGTCACTTAAGTAGTATTGCTACAATTCAAGGTAGCGCACAGTCCCCTCAAATTGCTACAATTAAAGGTAGCGCACAGTCCCCCATATAGCTACAATGCTTAAGAGCGCACAGTCCCTCCATATAGCTACAATGCTTACAAGCAGACAGGTAGCCAATGAAGCTATAATATAAGGTAGCAGAGTGTCTCCCCATATAGCTACAATGCTTACAAGCGGTGTGTCCCACCATATAGCTATTAAAGTTAAGAGCGGGGTGTCTCCCCATATAGCTATAACGATAAGTAGCGCACAGTCCCACCATATAGATATAATGGTAGAGAGCGGAGTGTCTCCCCATATAGCTACAATGCTTACAAGCGGGGTGTCCCACCATATAGCTATAACAGTTAAGAGCAGGGTGTCCCCCCATATAGCTACAATGCTTACAAGCAGACAGGTAGCCAATGAAGCTATAATATAAGGTAGCAGAGCGTCTCCCATCATACAAGCAGACAGTACGATGACCGGATTCAACTACCGTGAAAATTCATGCTGATCTCTGTTCAAAGTGCGTGATGTTTTCATGGTAGTGATTCGTTTCCTTTATACTGTAGTAATTTCCTACCTGTCTTCTCTCTTTAATTGTACACAGTAACTTTTTTTTTTGTATGAAAGTTTTATTGTATGAATATATGAATTTTTAATTTTAATAGTTTTTTTTTTATTGATGTAATTTTATTGTACTCTAATGATGATATTTTTCTTTTCCAATGATACGATTTTTTACATTCTAAGTATCTTCCTATTAATTCATATGAAATTTGTGTTTGATGTAGGAGTTGGACATGAGACCCGTGATTTCCTAAGGTAAAAAAACGACACGTTAATCGCTGAACCAACAAGCAATTGAACATATTATGATTTTAGAAATACATCCAATGTATCGTTTCTGGAACATTGCCCAACTGATGTTAAGCGTCACAATATCGTAACAGGTTCATTCCATTGAACTGGAACAAGTTCAAGCACATTCGATTAATCAATTGGATTTTTGATAGGTGTTAAAAGTGACCTGTTTCAGGATATTTTTATGGCATTATCGTGAGAATATGTATACCAAGATGATTTGAGATGCATACTAGACAAACAATTTCTTCTGATACTTGGGCCCCAAGTCCCATCCCTATCCCTCAACCCTATCCCTCCACCCTACCTCCAACTCCTCCCCCTCCTCCCTCCCACCAACAACCCCCCCCCCCAACTTTTTTTTTTACTTTTTTTTTAACTTTTTTTTAACTTTTTTTTATGGTCATTGTACTGTCTGCTTGTACCTTGGTTTACCTTGTCACAGTTACATTCTCATGATTTTTCAAAGTTCATTTTGAATTTCTTTCATTGAAATGCAAGAGTTGGATTATTTCAGTAGTGTTTTGTTGTGGTTTACCCTGTCACACTTACATTCTCTTGATTTTTCAAAGTTCATTTTGGATTTCTTTCGTTGAAATTCAAGAGTTGGAATATTTCAGTAGTGTTTTGTCATGGTTTACCTTGTCACAGTTAGATTCTCTTAATTTTTCAAAGTTCATTTAGAATTTTTTTCGTTGAAATTTAAGAGTTGGAATATTTCAGTAGTGTTTTGTTGTGCTTTACCATGTCACAGTTACATTCTCTTGATTTTTGAAAGTTCATTTTGGATTTCTTTCGTTGAAATGCAAGAGTCGGAATATTTCAGTAGTGTTTTGTCATGGTTTACCATGTCACAGTTACATTCTCTTGATTTTTTAAAGTTCATTTTGGATTTCTTTCGTTGAAATGCAAGAGTTGGAATATTTCAGTAGTGTTTTGTCACGGTTTACCTTGTCACAGTTACATTCTCTTAATTTTTCAAAGTTCATTTTGAATTTCTTTCGTTAAAATGCAAGAGTTGGAATATTTTAGTAGTGTCTCGTTGTGCTTTAACAGGTCACAGTTACATTCTCTTGATTTTTCAAAGTTCATTTTGGATTTCTTTCGTTGAAATGCAAGAGTTGGAATATTTCAGTAGTGTTTTGTCATGGTTTACCATGCTACAGTTACATTCTCTTGATTTTTCAAAGTTCATTTTGAATTTCTTT
Organism: Artemia sp. Qi Xiang Cuo; assembly: GCF_049724085.1. Lineage (NCBI taxonomy): Eukaryota > Metazoa > Arthropoda > Branchiopoda > Anostraca > Artemiidae > Artemia > Artemia sp. Qi Xiang Cuo. The sequence continues at coordinate 58,435,530 of NC_142797.1, read as the reverse complement.
CATTTTGGATTTCTACATTCTCTTGATTTTTCAAAGTTCATTTTGAATTTCTTTCGTTGAAATGCAAGAATTGGAATATTTCAGTAGTGTTTTGTCGTGGTTTACAATGTCACAGTTACATTCTCTTGATTTTTCAATGTTCATTTTGAATTTCTTTCGTGAAATGCAAGAGTTGGAATATTTCATTAGTGTTTTGTCACGGTTTACCTTGTCACAGTTACATTCTCTTAATTTTTCAAAGTTCATTTTGAATTTATTTCGTTGAAATGCAAGAGTTGGAATATTTCAGTAGTGTTTTATCGTGGTTTACCTTGTCACAGTTACATTCTCTTAATTTTTCAAAGTTCATTTTGAATTTCTTTCGTTGAAATGCAAGATTTGGAATATTTCAGTAGTGTTTTGTCACGGTTTACCTTGTCACAGTTACATTCTTTTGATTTTTCAAAGTTCATTTTGGATTTCTTTCGTTGAAATGCAAGAGTTGGAATATTTCAGTAGTATTTTATCATGGTTTACCATGTTACAGTTACATTCTCTTGATTTTTCAAATTTCATTTTGAATTTCTTTCATTTTGGATTTTTACATTCTCTTGGTTTTTCAAAGTTCATTTTGAATTTCTTTCATGAAATGCAAGAATTGGAATATTTCAGTAGTGTTTTGTCGTGGTTTACCATGTCACAGTTACATTCTCTTTATTTTTCAATGTTCATTTTGAATTTCTTTCGTGAAATGCAAGAGTTGGAATATTTCAGTAGTGTTTTGTTACGGTTTACCTTGTCACAGATACATTATCTTAATTTTTCAAAGTTCTTTTATTATTTATTTTGTTGAAATGTAAGAGTTGGAATATTTCAGTAGTGTTTTGTAGTGGTTTACCTTGTCGCAGTTACATTCTATTGATTTTTCAAATTTCATTGTGGATCTCTTTCCTTTAAATGCAAGATTTGGAATATTTCAGTAGTGTTTTGTCACGGTTTACCTTGTCACAGTTACATTCTCTTAATTTTTCAAAGTTCATTTTGAATTTCTTTCGTTGAAATGCAAGATTTGGAATATTTCAGTAGTGTTTTGTCACGGTTTACCTTGTCACAGTTACATTCTTTTGATTTTTCAAAGTTCATTTTGGATTTCTTTCGTTGAAATGCAAGAGTTGGAATATTTCAGTAGTATTTTATCATGGTTTACCATGTTACAGTTACATTCTCTTGATTTTTCAAAGTTCATTTTGAATTTCTTTCATTTTGGATTTTTACATTCTCTTGATTTTTCTAAGTTCATTTTATATTTCTTTCGTGAAATGCAAGAGTTGGAATATTTCAGTAGTGTTTTGTAATGGTTTACCTTGTCACAGTTACATTCTCTTGATTTTTCAAAGTTCATTTTTGATTTCTTTCGATGAAATGCAAGAGTTGGAATATTTCAGTAGTTTTTTTTTTAATGGTTTACCTTGTCACAGTTACACTCTCTTGATTTTTAAAAGTTCATGTTAGATTTCCTTCCTTGAAATGCAAGAGTTGGAATATTTCAGAAGTGTTTCGTCGTGGTTTACCTTGTCACAGTTACATTCTCTTGATTTTTCAAAGTTCATTTTGAATTTCTTTCGTAAAATGCAAGAGTTGGAATATTTCAGTAGTGTTTTGTTATGGTTTACCATATCACATTTAAATTCTCTTGATTTTTCAAAGTTTATTTTGAATTTCTTTCATTGAAATGTAAGAGTTGGATTATTTCAATAGTGTTTTGTCGTGGTTTACCTTGTCACAGTTACATTCTCTTATTTTTTTAAAGTTCATTTTGAATTTCTTTCGTTGAAATGCAAGAGTTGGAATATTTCAGTAGTGTTTTGTTGTGTTTTACCATGTCACAGTTACATTCGCTTGATTTTTCAAAGTTCATTTTGGATTTCTTTCGTTGAAATGCAAGAGTTGGAATATTTCAGTAGTGTTTTGTCATGGTTTACCATGTCACAGTTAAATTCTCTTGATTTTTCAAAGTTCATTTTGAATTTCTTTCATTTTGGATTTTTACATTCTCTTGATTTTTCAAAGTTCATTTTGAATTTCTTTCGTGAAATGCAAGAGTTGAAATATTTCAGTAGTGTTTTGTCGTGGTTTACCATTTCACAGTTACATTCTCTTGATTTTTCAAAGTTCATTTTGAATTTCTTTCGTGAAATGCAAGAGTTGGAATATTTCAATAGTGTTTTATCGTGGTTTATCTTGTCACAGTTACATTCTCTTGATTTTTCAAAGTTCATTTTGGATTTCTTTCGATGAAATGCAAGAGTTGGAATATTTCAGTAGTATTTTGTTATGGTTTACCTTGTCAAACTTACATTCTCTTGATTTTTCGAAGTTCATGTTAGATTTCATTCCTTGAAATGCAAGAGTTGGAATATTTCAGAAGTGTTTCGTCGTGGTTTACCTTGTCACAGTTACATTCTCTTCATTTTTAAAAGTTCATTTTGAATTTCTTTCGTGAAATGCAAGAGTTGGAATATTTCAGTAGTGTTTTGTAATGGTTTACCATTTCACAGTTACATTCTCTTGATTTTTCAAAGTTCATTTTGAATTTCTTTCATTGAAATGTAAGAGTTGGATTATTTCAGTAGTGTTTTGTCGTGGTTTACCTTGTCACAGCTACATTCTCTTATTTTTTCAAAGTTCATTTTGAATTTCTTTCGTTGAAATGCAAGAGTTGGAATATTTCAGTGGTGTTTCGTCGTGTTTTACCATGTCACAGTTACATTCTCTTGATTTTTCAAAGTTCATTTTGGATTTCTTTCGTTGAAATGCAAGAGTTGAAATATTTCAGTAGTGTTTTGTCATGGTTTACCTTCTCACAGTTACATTCTCTTGATTTTTCAAAGTTCATTTTGAATTTCTTTCATTTTGGATTTTTACCAAAAGAAATCCAAACAAACACTAAAGAAATCAAGAGACACTAAAGAAACACTAAGGATTTCACTAAAGAAATCCAAAATGAACTTTGAAAAATCAAGAGAATGTAATAGTGACAAGGTAAAGCACAACAAGACACTACTGAAATATTCCAACTCTTGAATTACAAAGACATAATTTCAAATTTAACTTTGAAATATCTATAGAATGTAAAAATCCAAAATTAACTTTGAAAAATCAAGAGAATGTAACTGTGACAAGGTAAACCATGACAAAACACTACTGAAATATTCCAACTCATTCATTTCAAGGAAAGAAATCCAAAATGAACTTTGAAAAATCAAGAGGATGTAACTGTGACAAGGTAAACCACGATAAAACACTATTGAAATATTCCAACTCTTGCATTTCACGACAGAAATTCAAAATGAACTTTGAAAAATCAAGAGAATGTAACTTTGAAATGGTAAACCACGACAAAACACTACTGAAATATTCCAACTCTTGCATTTCACGAAAGAAATTCAAAATGAACTTTGAAGAATTAAGAGAATGTAACTCTGACAAGTTAAACCACGACAAGACACTACTGAAATATTCCAATTTTTGCATTTATAAAAAGAAATTCAAAATAAACTTTGAAAAATCAAGAGAATGTAACTGTGAAATGGTAAACCACGACAAAACACTACTGAAATATTTCAACTCTTGCATTTCACGAAAGAAATTCAAAATGAACTTTGAAAAATCAAGAGAATGTAACTGTGACAAGGTAAACCACGACGAAATACTATTGAAATATTCCAACTCTTGCATTTCAACGAAAGAAATCCAAAAGAAACTTTGAAAAATCAAGAGAATGTAACTGTGACAAGATAAACCACGACAAAACACTACTGAAATATTCCAACTCTTGCATTTCAATGAACGAAATTGAAAATGAATTTTGAAAAATCAAGAGAATGTAACTGTGACAAAGTAAACCACAACAAAACACTACTGAAATATTCCAACTCTTGCATTTAAATGAACGAAATTGAAAATGAATTTTGAAAAATCAAGAGAATGTAACTGTGACAAAGTAAACCACAACAAAACACTACTAAAATATTCCAACTCTTGCATTTGAATGAACGAAATTGAAAATGAATTTTGAAAAATCAAGAGAATGTAACTGTGACAAAGTAAACCACAACAAAACACTACTGAAATATTCCAACTCTTGCATTTCAACGAAAGAAATTCAAAATGAACTTTTAAGAATTAAGAGAATGTAACTGTGACAAGGTAAACCACGACAAGACACTACTGAAATATTCCAATTCTTGCATTTCAACGAAATGCAATTTCTTTCGTTGAAATGCAAGATTTCTTTCGTTCGATTTTTTCGTTCGATTTCGTTTCGTTCGATTCGTTCGTTCGATTCTTTCGTTTGATGCAAGATTTCATCCAATTCGATTTCTTTCGCTGAAATGCAAGAGTTGGAATATTTCAATAGTATTTCGTCGTGGTTTACCTTGTCACAGTGACATTCTCTTGATTTTTCAAAGTTCATTTTGGATTTTTTTTTTATAAATGCAAAAATTGGAATATTTCAGTAGTGTCTTGTCGTGGTTTAACTTGTCACAGTTACATTCTCTTAATTCTTCAAAGTTCATTTTGAATTTCTTTCGTGAAATGCAAGAGTTGAAATATTTCAGTAGTGTTTTGTCGTGGTTTACCATTTCACAGTTACATTCTCTTGATTCCAACTCTTCAATAGTGTTTTATCGTGGTTTACCTTGTCACAGTTACATTTTCTTGATTTTTCAAAGTTCATTTTAGATTTCTTTCCTTGAAATGCAAGAGTTGGAATATTTCAGTAGTGTTTTGTAGTGGTTTACCTTGTCGCAGTTACATTCTCTTGATTTTATAAAGTTCATTTTGGATTTGTAAATTCTATTGATTTTTCAAAGTTCATTTTGAATTTCTTTCGTTGAAAACCAAGAGTTGGAATATTTCAGTAGTGTCTTGTTGTGCTTTACCTTGTCACTATTACATTCTCTTGATTTTTCAAAGTTCATTTTGGATTTCTTTCGTTGAAATGCAAGAGTTGGAATATTTCAGTAGTGTTTTTTTGTGCTTTACCTTGTCACAGTTACATTCTATTGATTTTTCAAAGTTAATTTTGAATTTTTTTTTAGATTTCTTTCAAAGATTTCTTAGATTTCTTTTTAGATTTCTTCAAAGTTCATTTTGAATTTCTTTCATTTGGGATTTTTACATTCTCTTGATTTTTCAAAGTTCATTTTAGATTTCCTTCCTTGAAATGCAAGAGTTGGAATATTTCAGTAGTGTTTTGTCGTGGTTTACCTTGTCACAATTACATTCTCTTGATTTTCAAAGTTCATTTTGGATTTCTTTCATTGAAATGCATGAGTTGGAATATTTCAGTAGTGTTTTGTCATGGTTTTCCTTGTCACTGTTACATTCTCTTATTTTCAAAGTTCATTTTGAATTTCTTGCGTTGAAATGCATGGATTGGAATATTTCAATAGTGTTTTGTCGTGGTTTACCTTGTCACAGTTACATTCTCTTAATTTTTCAAAGTTCATTTTGAATTTCTTTCGTTGAAATGCATGAGTTGGAATATTTCAGTAGTGTTTTGTTGTGGTTTACTTTGTCACAGTTACATTCTCTTGATTTTTCAAAGTTCATTTTCAATTTCGTTCATTGAAATGCAAGAGTTGGAATATTTTAGTAGTGTCTTGTCGTGGTTTATCTTGTCACAGTTACATTCTCTTGATTTTTCAAAATTCCTTTTGGATTTCTTTCGTTGAAATGCAAGAGATGGAATATTTCAGTAGTGTTTTTGTCGTGGTTTATCTTGTCAGAGTTACATTCTCTTGATTTTTCAAAGTTCATTTTGAATTTATTTCGTGAAATGCAAGAGTTGGAATATTTCAATAGTATTTCGTCGTGGTTTACCTTGTCACAGTGACATTCTCTTGATTTTTCAAAGTTCATTTTGGATTTCTTTCGTTGAAATGCAAGAGTTGGAATATTTCAGTAGTGTTTTGTCATGGTTTTCCTTGTCACTGTTACATACTCTTAATTTTTCAAAGTTCATTTTGAATTTCTTTTGTTGAAAAGCAAGAGTTGGAATATTTCAGTAGTGTTTTGTTGTGCTTTACCTTGTCACAGTTACATTCTTTTGATTTTTCAAAGTTCATTTTGAATTTTTTTTTTAAATGCAAAAATTGGAATATTTCAGTAGTCTCTTGTCGTGGTTTAACTTGTCACAGTTACATTCTCTTAATTCTTCAAAGTTCATTTTGAATTTCTTTCGTGAAATGCAAGAGTTGAAATATTTCAGTAGTGTTTTGTCGTGGTTTACCATTTCACAGTTACATTCTCTTGATTTTTCAATGTTCATTTTGAATTTCTTTCGTGAAATACAAGAGTTGGAATATTTCAATAGTGTTTTATCGTGGTTTACCTTGTCACAGTTACATCTTCTTGATTTTTCAAAGTTCATTTTAGATTTCTTTCCTTGAAATGCAAGAGTTGGAATATTTCAGTAGTGTTTTATCGTGGTTTACCTTGTCGTAGTTACATTCTCTTGATTTTTCAAAGTTCATTTTGGATTTGTAAATTCTCTTGATTTTTCAAAGTTCATTTTGAATTTCTTTCGTTGTAATGCAATAGTTGGAATATTTCAGTAGTGTCTTGTTGTACTTTACCTTGTCACTATTACATTCTCTTGATTTTTCAAAGTTCATTTTGAATTTCTTTCGTGAAATGCAAGAGTTAGAATATTTCAGTAGTGTTTTTTTGTGCTTTACCTTGTCACAGTTACATTCTCTTGATTTTTCAAAGTTCATTTTGAATTTCTTTTTAGATTTCTTTCAAAGATTTCTTAGATTTCTTTTTAGATTTCTTTTTAGATTTCTTCAGAGTTCATTTTGAATTTCTTTCATTTGGGATTTTTACATTCTCTTGATTTTTCAAAGTTCATTTTGAATTTCTTTTGTGAAATGCAAGAGTTGGAATATTTCAGTAGTATTTTGTCGTGGTTTACCATGTCACAGTTACATTCTCTTGATTTTTCAAAGTTCATTTTGAATTTCTTTCGTGAAATGCAAGAGTTGGAATATTTCAGTAGTGTTTTGTTATGGTTTACCTTGTCACAGTTAAATTCTCTTTATTTTTCAAAGTTCATTTTAGATTTCATTAATTGAAATACAAGAGGTGGAATATTTCAGTAGTGTTTTGTCGTGGTTTACCTTGTCACAGTTACATTCTCTTGATTTTTCAAAGTTCATTTTGGATTTCTTTCATTGAAATGCATGAGTTGGAATATTTCAGTAGTGTTTTGTCATGGTTTACCTTGTCACTGTTACATTCTCTTAATTTTTCAAAGTTCATTTTGAATTTCTTTTGTTGAAATGCAAGAGTTGGAATATTTCAATAGTATTGCGTCGTGGTTTACCTTGTCACAGTGACATTATCTTGATTTTTCAAAGTTCATCTTGAATTTCTTTCGTTGAAATGCAAGAGTTGGAATATTTCAGTAGTGTTTTGTCGTGGTTTACCGTGTCACAGTTACATTCTCTTGATTTTTTCAAAGTTCATTGTGGATTTCCTTCATTGAAATGTGTTTTGTTGTGCTTTACTATGTCACAATTACATTTTCTTGATTTTTCAAAGTTCATTTTGAATTTCTTTCGTTGAAATGCTAGAGTTTGATTATTTCAGTAGCGTTTTGTCGTGGTTTGACGTCTCATACTTACATTTTCATGATTTTTCAAAGTTAATTTTTAATTTATTTAATTGAAATTAAATAGTTGGAATATTTAAGTAGTGTTTTGTCGTGGTTTACCTTGTCACACTTCCATTCTCTTGATTTTTCAAAGTTCATTTTGGATTTCTTTCGTTGAAATGCAAGAGTTGGAATATTTCAGTAGTGTTTCGTCATGGTTTTCCTTGTCACTGTTACATTCTCTTAATTTTTCAAAGTTCATTTTGAATTTCTTTTGTTGAAATGCAAGAGTTGGAATATTTCAGTAGTGTTTTGTTGTGCTTTACCTTGTCACAGTTACATTCTTTTGATTTTTCAAAGTTCATTTTGAATTTCTTTTGTTGAAATGCAAAAATTGGAATATTTCAGTAGTGTCTTGTTGCGGTTTATCTTGTCACAGTTACATTCTCTTAATTCTTCAAAGTTCATTTTGAATTTCTTTGGTTGAAATGCAAGAGTTGGAATATTTGAGTAGTGTTTTGTTGTGGTTTACTTTGTCACAGTTACATTCTCTTGATTTTTCAAAGTTCATTTTGAATTTCTATCATTGAAATGCAAGAGTTGGAATATTTCAGCAGTGTTTCGTCGTGCTTTACCTTGTCACAGTTACATTCTCTTGATTTTTCAAAGTTCATCTTGAATTTCTTTCGTTGAAATGCAAGAATTGGAATATTTCAGTAGTGTTTTGTCGTGGTTTACCGTGTCAGAGTTACATTCTCTTGATTTTTTCAAAGTTCATTGTGGATTTCTTTCATTGAAATGTGTTTTGTTGTGCTTTACCTTGTCAAAATTACATTTTCTTGATTTTACAAAGTTCACTTTGGATTTCTTTCGTTGAAATGCAACAGTTGGAATATTTCAGTAGTGTTTTGTTGTGCTTTACCTTGTCACAGTTACATTCTCTTGATTTGTCAAAGTTCATTTTGGATTTCTTTCGTAAAATGCAAGAGTTGGAATATTCAGTAGTGTTTTATCGTGGTTTACCATGTCACAGTTATATTCCCTTGATTTTTCAAAGTTCATTTTCGATTTCTTTCATTGAAATGCATGAGTTGGAATATTTCAGTAGTGTTTTGTCATGGTTTACCTTGTCAGAGTTACATTCTCTTGATTTTTCAAAGTTCATTTTGGATATCTTTCCTTGAAATGCAAGAGTTGGAATATTTCAGTAGTGTTTTGTCATGGTTTACCTTGTCACAGTTACATTCTCTTGATTTTTCAAAGTTCATTTTGAACTTCTTTCATTGAAAAGCAAGAGTTGGAATATTTCGGTGATGTTTTCTCATGGTTTACCTTGTCACAGTTACATTCTCTTGATTTTTCAAAGTTCATTTTGAATTTCTTTCATTTAAATGCAAGAGTTGGAATATTTCAATAGTGTTTTGTTGTGGCTTACCAAGTCAATGTTACATTCTCTTGATTTTTCAAAGTTCATTGTGGATTTCCTTCATTGAAATGTGTTTTGTTGTGCTTTACTATGTCACAATTACATTTTCTTGATTTTTCAAAGTTCATTTTGAATTTCTTTCGTTGAAATGCAAGGGTTGGAATATTTCAGTAGTGTTTTGTCTTGGTTTACCTTGTCACAGTTACATTCTCATGATTTTTCAAAGTTCATTTTGAATTTCTTTCATTGAAATGAAAGAGTTGGATTATTTCAGTAGTGTTTTGTTGTGGTTTACCTTGTCACACTTCCATTCTCTTGATTTTTCAAAGTTAATTTTGGATTTCTTTCGTTGAAATGCAAGAGTTGGAATATTTCAGTAGTGTTTCGTCATGGTTTTCCTTGTCACTGTTACATTCTCTTAATTTTTCAAAGTTCATTTTGAATTTCTTTTGTTGAAATGCAAGAGTTGGAATATTTCAGTAGTGTTTTGTTGTGTTTTACCTTGTCACAGTTACATTCTTTTGATTTTTCAAAGTTCATTTTGAATTTCTTTTGTTGAAATGCAAAAATTGGAATATTTCAGTAGTGTCTTGTCGTGGTTTAACTTGTCACAATTACATTCTCTTAATTTTTCAAAGTTCATTTTGAATTTCGTTCGTTGAAATGCAAGAGTTGGAATATTTGAGTAGTGTTTTGTTGTGGTTTACCTTGTCACATTTACATTCTCTTGATTTTTCAAAGTTCATTTTGAATTTCTTTCATTGAAATGCAAGAGTTGGAATATTTTAGTAGTGTCTTGTCGTGGTTTACCTTGTCACAGTTACATTTTTTATTTTTCAAAGTTCATTTTGGATTTCTTTTGTTAAAATGTAAGAGTTGGAATATTTCATTAGTGTTTTTGTCGTGGTTTACCTTGTCACAGTTACATTCTCTGGATTTTTTCGAAGTTCATTTTGATTTTCTTTCGCGAAATGTAAGAGTTGGAATATTTCAGTAGCGTTTTGTCGTGGTTTACCTTGTCACATTGACATTCTCTTGATTTTTCAAAGTTCATCTTGAATTTCTTTCTTTGAAATGCAAGAGTTGGAATAATTCAGTAGTATTTTGTCGTGGTTTACCGTGTCAGAGTTACATTCTCTTGATTTTTTCAAAGTTCATTGTGGATTTCTTTCATTGAAATTCGTTTTGTTGTGCTTTACCTTGTCAAAATTACATTTTCTTGATTTTTCAAAGTTCACTTTGGATTTCTTTCGTTGAAATGCAACAGTTGGAATATTTCAGTAGTGTTTTGTTGTGCTTTACCTTGTCACAGTTACATTCTCTTGATTTTTCAAATTTCATTTTGGATTTCTTTCGTAAAATGCAAGAGTTGGAATATTTCAGTAGTGTTTTATCGTGGTTTACCATGTCACAGTTATATTTTCTTGATTTTTCAAACTTCATTTTGGATTTCTTTCATTGAAATGCATGAGTTGGAATATTTCAGTAGTGTTTTGTCATGGTTTACCTTGTCACAGTTACATTCTCTTGATTTTTCAAAGTTCATTTTGGATTTCTTTCGTTGAAATGCAAGAGTTGGAATATTTCAGTAGTGTTTTGTTATGGTTTACCTTGTCACAGTTACATTCTCTTGATTTTTAAAAGTTCATTTTGTATTTCTTTCGTTGAAATTCAAGAGTTGGAATTTTTCAGTAGTGTTTTGTCATGGTTTAACTTGTCACAGATACATTCTCTTGATTTTTCAAAGTTCATTTTGAATTTCTTTCATTTAAATGCAAGAGTTGGAATATTTCAATAGTGTTTTGTTGTGGCTTACCAAGTCAATGTTACATTCTCTTGATTTTTCAAAGTTCATTTTGGATTTCTTTAATTGAAATGCAAGAGTAGGAATATTTCACTAGAGTTTTGATTAGGTTAGGTTAGGTTAGGCTACGTACGCGCGCGTACGTAAGCTAACCTAACCTAACCTAATCAAAACACTACTGAAATATTCCAACTCTTGCATTTCAATAAAAGAAATTCAAAATAAACTTTGAAAAATCAAGAGAATGTAAAAATCCAAAATGAACTTTGAAAAATCAAAAGAATGTAACTGTGACAAGGTAAACCACGACAAAACACTACTGAAATATTCCAACTCTTGCATTTCAAGGAAAGAAATCCAAAATGAACTTTTAAAAATCAAGATAATGTAACTGTGAAAAGGTAAACCATAACAAAACAATACTGAAATATTCCAACTCTTGAACTTCAATGAAAGAAATCCAAAATGAACTTTGAAAAATCAAGAGAATGAAAGTGTGACAAGGTAAACCACGACAAAACACTACTGAAATATACCCACTCTTGCATTTCAAGGAAATAAATCCAAAATGAACTTTGGAAAATCAAGAGAATGTAACTGTGACAAGGTAAACCACGATAAAACACTATTGAAATATTCCAACTCTTACATTTCACGAAAGAAATTCAAAATGAACTTTGAAAAATCAAGAGAATGTAACTGTGAAATGGTAAACCAGGACAAAACACTACTGAAATATTCAACTCTTGCATTTCACGAAAGAAATTCAAAATGAACTTTGAAAAATCAAGAGAATGTAAAAATCCAAAATGAAAGAAATTAAAAATGAACTTTGAAAAATCAAGACAATGTAACTGTGACATGGTTAACCATGACAAAACACTACTGAAATATTCCAACTCTTGCATTTCAACGAAAGAAATCCAAAATCAACTATGAAAAATCAAGAGAATGTAACATTGTCAAGGTAAACCACAACAAAACACTACTGAAATAGTCCAACTCTTGCATTTCAACGAAAGAAATTCAAAATGAACTTTGAATAATCAAGAGAATGTAACTGTGACAAGGTAAACCACGACAAAACACTACTGAAATATTCCAACTCTTACATTTCAATGGAAGAAATTCAGAATGAACTTTGAAAAATCAGGAGAATGTAACTGTGAAATGGTAAACCACGACAAAACACTACTGAAATATTCCAACTCTTGCATTTCACGAAAGAAATTCAAAATGAACTTTGAAAAATCAAGAGAATGTAACTGTGACAAGGTAAAGCACAACAAAACACTACTGAAATATTCCAACTCTTGCATTTCAACGAAAGGTATCCAAAATGAACTTTGAAAAATCAAGAAAATGTAACAGTGACAAGGTAAAACACTACAAGACACTACTGAAATATTCCAACTTCTGCATTTCAACGAAAGAATTTAAAAATGAACTTTGAAAAATCAAGAGAATGTAAAAATCAAAAATTAACTTTGAAAAATCAAGAGATTGTAACTGTGACAACGTAAATCACGACCAAACACTACTGAAATATTCCAACTCTTGCATTTCAGGGAAAGAAATCCAAAATGAACTTTGAAAAATCAAGAGAATGTAACTGTGACAAGGTAAACCACAAAAAAACACTACTGAAATATTCCAACTCTTGCATTTCAACGAAAGAAATCCAAAATAAACTTCGAAAAATCAAGAGAATCTAACTTTGACAAGGTAAACCATGAAAAAACACTACTGAAATATTCCAACTCTTACATTTCAAGGAAGGAAATCCAAAATGAACTTTGAAAAATCAAGAGAATGTAACTGTGACAAGGTAAACCACGATAAAAAACTATTGAAATATTCCAACTCTTGCATTTCACGAAAGAAATTCAAAATGAACTTTCAAAATTCAAGAGAATGTAACTGTGACATGGTAAACCACGACAAAACACTACTGAAATATTCCAACTCTTGCATTTCACGAAAGAAATTCAAAATGAACTTTGAAAAATCAAGAGAATGTAAAAATCCAAAACGAAAGAAATTCAAAATGAACTTTGAAAAAATCAAGAGAATGTAACTGTGACATGGTAAACAATGACAAAACACTACTGAAATATTCCAACTCTTGCATTTCCACGAAAAAAATCTAAAATGAACTTTGAAAAATCAAGAGAATGTAACTATGACATGGTAAACCACAACAAAACACTACTGAAATATTCCAACTCTTGCATTTTAACGAAAGAAATTCAAAATGAACTTTGAAAAATTAAGAGAATGTAACTGTGACAAGGTAAACCATGACAAAACACTACTGAAATATTCCAACTCTTGCATTTCAACGAAAGAAATCCAAAATGAACTTTGAAAAATCAAGAGAATGTAACTGTGAAATGGTAAACCATGACAGAACACTATTGAAATATTCCAACTCTTGCATTTCAATGAAAGAAATCCAAAATGAACTTTGAAATATCAAGAGAATGTAACTGTGACATGGTAAAGCTCAACAAAACACTACTGAAATATTCCAACTCTTGCATTTCAACGAAAGAAATTCAAAATGAACTTTGAAAAATTAAGAGAATGTAACTGTGACAAGGTAAACCATGACAAAACACTACTGAAATATTCAAACTCTTGCATTTCAACGAAAGAAATTCAAAATGAACTTTCAAAAATCAAGAGAATATAAGTGTGACAGGGTAAACCATAACAAAACACTACTGAAATAATCCAACTCTTGCATTTCAATGAAAGAAATTCAAAATGAACTTTGAAAAATCATGAGAATGTAACTGTGAAATGGTAAACCAAGGTACAAGCAGACAGTACAATGACCATAAAAAAAAATAAAAAAAAGTTAAAAAAAAGTAAAAAAAAAAACTGGGAGGGGGGTGGTGGGAGGGAGGAGGGGGAGGCGTTGGAGGTATGGTGGAGGGATAGGGTTGAGGGATAGGGATAGGACTTGGGGCCCAAGTATCAGAAGAAATTGTTTGTCAAGTATGCATCTCAAATCATCGTGGTATGCATATTCTCACGATGATGCCATAAAAATATCCCGAAACAGGTCACTTTTAACACCTATCAAAAATCCAATTGATAAATCGAATGTGCTTGAACTTGTTCCAGTTAACTAGAATGAACCTGTTACGATATTGTGACGCTTAACATCAGTTGGGCATTGTCCCAGAAAAAATGCATTGGATGTATTTCTAAAATCATAATATGTTCAATGGCTTGTTGGTTCAGTCAATTAACTTGTCGCTCTTTTACCTTAGGAAATCACGGGTCTCACGTTCAATTCCTACATCAAACACAAATTTCATAAAAATCAATGGGAAGATACTTAGAATGTAAACAATCGTATCATTGGAAAAGAAAAATATCATCATTAGAGTACAATAAAATGACATCAATAAAAAAAAACTATTAAAACTAAAAATCCATATATTCATACAATAAAACATCCATACAAAAAAAAATTACTGTGTACAATTAAAGAGAGAAGACAGGTAGAAAATTACTACAGTATAAAGGAAACGAATCACTACCACGAAAACATCACGCACTTTGAACAGAGATCAGCACGAATTTTTACGGTAGTTGAATCCGGTCATCGTACTGTCTGCTTGTATCATGGGAGATACTCCGCTACCTTATATTATAGCTTCATTGGCTACCTGTCTGCTTGTAAGCATTGTAGCTATATGGGGGGACACTCTGCTCTTAACTGTTATAGCTATATGGTGGGACACCCCGCTTGTAAGCATTGTAGCTATATGGGGAGACACCCCGCTCTCTACCATTATATCTATATGGTGGGACTGTGCGCTACTTATCGTTATAGCTATATGGGGAGACACCCCGCTCTTAACTGTTATAGCTATATGGTGGGACACCCCGCTCTTAACTGTTATAGCTATATGTTGGGACACCCCGCTTGTAAGCATTGTAGCTATATGGGGAGGCACTCTGCTACCTTATTATAGCTTCATTGGCTACCTGTCTGCTTGTAAGCATTGTAGCTATATGGGGGACTGTGCGCTACCTTTAATTGTAGCAATATGAGGGGACTGTGCGCTACCTTTAATTGTAGCAATACTACTCACTTACACTTTTCAGAAAACAAAATGCATTTTAAATAGTTTGTGTTTTTTATTTCTAACATTGAAAAATTAAAAATTGCTGAGACATTTACAAATATAAATTTTTCTAATTAAAAAATCAATTTGCTTTCATTAGTTCTTTCCTGTAATCTTGATCACCATTTTATTTCTTTGTTTATTTTCAGTCAATATTCTGTCATAAAAAGTACACTATTCAAAATCCATAGCTTTTCAGTAAAAAAAAAGCAAATAGCCGTCAAGATGCTAAGACGGTTGGGGAGATGAAGGGATAGTCGCATTTTTATTCAGGTAGGTTTTAATTCTCACGGAACCAGGTACGTAAAGGTGTCTGATATACCATTGTTTCTTTACTGCTTTTAAAAACCTCGATGTTTTAGATTTCTGTTGAACTTTTTTTTGAGGAGTCAATAGAGAGATTCACGAGAATAATATCCTCAGATCGTTCCAGATATAAATGCAACACTGGATATTTGAGATATTTATTTTAAAAAAAATCGCTATCACAAGCCCACAAAGGGCCGAATTCGGACTTTGGAGTCGACAGCAAATAAATGGTTACACTAAAAATGCAAAGAACAACAACGAAATGGAGAAAAATCTAATGAACATCATTTAAAAGTCAATAATTAAAACTGTAAAAAGTCAATTAAAAAATAAAAAAAAAAAAAAAAATTGGTCAAACTAAACTTAGAGCGAGACATAAATGCATTAAAAACTGGTCAAAATAAACTTAGAGCGAGACATAAATGCATTTAAATTAAAAGGGATACTAAGAAAGTGTCAGCAATTAAACTACAGTAAATCAATAAAAGAGTTTAAAACAATAAAAACTGGTCAAGAAAGGGGGGGGGGCAAGCAAAAGAGCGCAAGAACCTGGGCAGTACCAACAGCTAAGAAAAAAAAAGAGGGGGAAAGAAAGAAACGATTGAGACATTTTATTAATTTTTTCTGTAATGAAGGGGATAAAAGTCATTTCGTATCTGGAAGTAACGCAGCGAATGGGGGACAAAGCAGGGATGGGCTCAGAAACAGCTCGAGGTGGCCGTATTCTGGATGGGGAGTGACGTTTGGGGAAAATACTTGCCGTCCGAGGGTTTGTTATGGCATTTTTTGCAAAACGGAGGCACAACAAAACCCGCCTTTGCTCCAGGGTTTTCAGACTAGCTTTTTTTTAGGAGCAGCGAGTATGGCACCTTGCCTTCTTTTAAAATTATTTGCAAGGCCCTTTTTTGAATTGATTCGATTTTTTCCGATTCTTCTCGAGAGATACCAGGGTGCCAAACTGGACAAGCATATTCTAGATGCGGGCGGACAAAAGACGTGCAAGTTCTTAAGGAGTGGGAAGGGGGATGCTGAATTTATTTAGGAGCTTTAGGAGGGCGATAGACACATTAGCTCTGTGGATGATGGCATTAACGTGGATATCCCACTTTAAATTTTGAAGAAATTGTGACGCCAAGTAGTTTAAATGAGGACACATAAATTTCAGGAGGGATAGGATTAAGAAAATAGGGCGAGGATTTGAGGAAACAAATGGGCATTATCATGGACTTAGAAGGGTTTACTGTCATGTCTAAGTCTAAGGCCTCGTCTCCAATTTCATTGAGGATACTCATAGGGTCGCTTATTAAATTTTTGAAGCAAGTTTCAACAACCGTTAGGTCATCAACAAATTTCCATCGGTCAGGAAATTCCTTTGCGAGGCTGTTGATCATTACTGAAAAAAGGAGAGGACCAACGGATTACCTTGGGGTATGCCGTTGTGGACAGGGAGAGGATTTGAATAATAATTTTGGTATTTGACAACTTGCGATCTATTTGTTAAGAAGGAGGCAACTAATTTCACCAGTAAGGGATCAATATTGAACTCGTTGACAAGTTTCTCAATTAAAATATTGTGGTTAACAAGGTCGAATTCTTTCTGAAGGTCGATGGAAATTAAATTTAGTCAGGAATTAGGCGTTTCCAGGGTATTCCTGATGTTATCAATGAGAGAAACGAGGTAAAGGAAAGTAGAGGTGGATTTTAGGGTCTCGATTTGCTTCGAGTCAGTAAGAGGTAGAATTTTTTCCTTTAGCCAATCTGCAGGTAATCCTTCATTAAGTTTCGAGAAAATAGGAGGAAGTGTAATAGGCCGGATGCCTTCCAAACCAGGCTTTCCGTTTTCTTTTTCAAAGGGGTTATGAAACCCTGCTTCCAAATTGTAGGAATTTGCCCAGACTCGGTAATCTTGTTAAACAGGAAAAACAAGGGCTTAGACAAGAAATCACCGAAGGCACTAATAAGAGGAAAGGGGATATCCAAAGGACAAATGCTTGTCTTTATTAGTTTTTGAATTCTTCTTTCTATCTCGGACGGAGAAACAGTGGGTAAAGAAGGGGAAAGGGCTCCTGATGGTAATTGGTCGGACAGTGGTGGAAGGCTCTGGACACTGGAAGCGAGGAATTTATTGAGATCATTGGCAGTAATATCAGGGGACTCGGGTAGATTGAAGTTAAGCTGTTCAAGCCTCCTGCCACGCAGCTTTTTAACCTCAGAATACCAGTTTTTTGGTTTATCAGTAAACAGTACTTCGACCTTATTTTTGTAGTACGATCGTGCCAATTTGCGAATTTTTCTTTTAATTGATTTTCTTAGTTTATTGGCTTCATCTGGTTTACCATTTTTGAAAAGCTTCAATTTGGTTCTAATTAGTGTTTTTATAGTTTGGTTAATAAAGGGTTTGTCACTGGAGCAATTTTTTAATTTTTTTTCCGGGAAGCAAATTTGATATTTGTCAATTAGCTTTTTGTGGAACAAAGCCATTTTCTCATCAATAGTTTTAAAACTATAAACATCGGACCAATCTTCAGTATTCAGCCACATACCAAATAAAAGAAGACCAGAATTTTGAAGAGGGCGATAACTGCCATAAGTTATTGAGAAAGAATGATTAAAATTTGAGGAGGGGGATAAAAGAATCGAAAGATGATAACTCCCACCTAATGGAGGCAAAGGTGAGGGAGAGTTGTAAAAATAATACATATTAGTTAAAATAACATCAAGAGAGGTATTTCCCCGAGTCGTTGGTATTTTAAAAATCTGCTTAAAATTAAGTGAGGAGCAAAATGAATCCATTTTAAAGTCGTTTGCATCGCCAACTAAAAAAAGACCAGCATTGGGGTATTTAGAAATAACAAAATCAGCACTTGTCTGCAATTGCTGGATGAATTTGCGTTTTGGCTCGATATTTTGATTTGGAGAGTAATAGAAAACGGCTATTGCAATAATATTAAATGGACGAGGGAGAACTTTTGGTCTAATACCTAATCAGAGGGTTTCATCTTACTCGGATAAAATAGGGACTCGAACAACCTTTGGGTAAAGGCCACTCTTAGTAAAGAACAAAAACCGCCACATTTTTTTCTGAGTATGTGGTCTAAAGAACGGAGTTTAATAGACTCTGAATAATTTGTCAGTTACAGGGACCCTGGGACTTGGGACTGTACTTTCGTAATAGCTATAATAACTATTAGATTTGATTCTGAAAACACCTCGAGTTCAGTAAGCTTTTCAAAATTAAGACTTTTGGCATTAGTAACTAAAAGTTTGGGAAAAACAAACCGATTGCGGAATTTCGACAGGGATACTTGGTGGGTTTGAGAATTTCCAGGGTGGGGTTTCAATTTAATATTATGATGCTGCGGAGAAGTAGGGTAAGAGAAGGATTTACTTTGGGGATTTGGAGGTGGTGGGGAGGGCGAGGATACAGCCGAAGCATGATGAGGAAGGTGCGACTTGTTTTCAGTTGTTGGGAAATGCGAACAATTAAGATTTGATGCAAGACAATTATTAAATGCAACAGGTCTCAGACCTGAGTCACCCTGGTAGGGTGGGCACGAGGGATTAAACGCATGGGTTGGAGGTGGGAAAATATGGGAGGGAAATAAGACGGTGGTATTTTCAGGGGGGTCAACTTGGGAGGGGTTAACTGGAGTGTTAAGAGGGAAGGGATTTTGCTGGGAATATGGAGTTTTTTTTTCTGGGTGGTAAAGGTGGAAGTTTTTTGAGTGAGCAGGGTGGATTAGGGATAAAAAAGGAAGAGTATGCGCTGGTGAGCTAATTTTATTAATTGAATGCAGGGGGCTCCGCTTTTGGGTTGATTGAGAACTTGTAACTATTTTACTATTAAAAATTTTACTGCGCCTGGCTATAGCACGATAATCCCTGTTTTTCAAATGTAATAAGATGCACTTAGTCTCAAAACAAAGGCCAATTTGAAATTTATGGCAGGGTTTGGAATTAGAAAGGGAGCAATAATTGTCATTACAGTGACCAGTAGTTAAAAAAGACATACAAGGGTGAACAAAGGTACAATCACTCTTTTTTATACACTTGTTGACCAAGTGAAAACGGCAGGCAATAGAATTCTTCCCTGATTTGGCTTCAGGAACCGATTTACTAATAATACTCAAGTTGTCACTGACCCCTGGAACTGGAATATTGGCTGAGTTCACACTTAAATTTTCACTGACCTATGGATCTGGAACATTGATTGAGTTCTCATTTAAGTTTTCACTTACCTCTGGAACTAGGCCACTTATTAAATTCATATTTACCTTGACAGGTGATTCATTAATATTCATATATTGGGAGGTGCTTCTTCTGATTGGAATTTCAGTTGGCTTCAAATTGGCGTTTTTTTTTATTTGTATTCACAGGCTTAAGTGTTTTCTTAATTATATTAACCCTAAGATCAATGAAAATAGAAATTTCGTTGGTAATGAACTCGAATTTTTTCAGCACTAAAAGGAAGGGAAGGGAAGGGTCACATAGGGGGCTGTAATCACAATTGCCACAAGGAAAATTTTCAGTCTGGCAGGAGGCATCATTAGAAGGCTCACAATTAGATTCAAAATCCGTCTGGGTACTGGCATCATTAGTTCCTTGCAGAGAATCAGTCTGACAATAGGCAGCACTGGTTAAAACTGGTAAAGGAACAGTCTGACTCTCGCTATGAGCTGCAATGAAAGCTTTACCACCCCTTTGGCAAAGCGGGGCAAAGGGGGACGACCTGATATCATTTAAAATTTCTTTTAAGGAAGAGTTTATTTCTGACTATCGGCGTCGTGGGGTATCGCTAGCTTTTATTCCTGACAATCGGCGTCGTGGGGTATCATTAGCTTTCGAAGAATTAGGGGTAGTATATTCTTGATTTTTGGTGATGTTTTGTTTCGAGGAACAATCCGAACATAACCAGTTCTTATTCCACTGGGAACGTTCTATCCCGGCACATTGCTCATGAATGGAAGAGTTGCATGTACTACATACCAGGCAATTGATTGTTGCCCTTAATCTACACTCAGGACACACTCTCTTAAAGTCCTTTGGTTGTCCTTTAGTCATTTGGTTGATTAATATAAAGGGTTAAAAAATTCAATTCACCTGATGGCTGGTGACAAAATCCGGAAGTTGGGTTACAGTTAATCAACATTGTCACTGAATTGGTTGTCCTTTAGTTATTTGGTTGGTTAATATAAAGGGTTAAAAAGTTCAATTCACCTGATGGCTGGTGGCAAAATCTGGAAGTAAGGTTACAGTTAATCAACTATGTCACTGAATTAACTGAATTTAATGCAGAAAGACATAAACCAAATAGGTGTTAACAGGTTGAACTCTGGTTGAAGACTTGAATAAAGCTCTTCCTCAAGTTCTTGGTTCTTGGCATGTCTTTGTTTAGATAATTGGACCGAGTTTTATGCCTTCGTGTCTGCCTTGACGGCTGGACAAAGAGTGCACAATGCGAGAGACCTCGTCTGAGGGAGGCGAATTCATATACTTGCAGAAACCAGCCATCGACACAACATCAAACCTTTCATTTAGAGGCTGGAGCGATTCATGTTTAGAGACGCAGCCCACCATATTTTCCCTATTCTGGATCTTCTGGATTGGTGCCAACGGTGTTTTTTGGAGCACCGGCATATAGCAGGCATCCAATTTCAAATGTGGGTCTAATGCAGGACTTGTACAGTGCGATAATTGACCTGGACGGAAGAAAGTTTTTGCAGCAAATGGTAAATCCCGGCTTTCTTGCACAGGATGCTCTCACACAATCAAGGTGGTTATTCCGAGAGAGATATGTGGAGAAACGAGTCCCCAGTATACAAAGCTCGTCGACTCTCTTTATAGTTTCATTTTTGAAAATACAGCTGGGGAGTTCACGTGGCAGCTTTGATCGGGTAATAAGAAACTCCTTTGTTTTCGATGCATTGAAGTTGTCATCCATGCATCAGCCCACTTTCCGATTTAAAAAAGATTCATCTGTAGAAAAAGGGATGCTTTTTTTGGGTCTTCTTGTTTTGGGAGAGCTAAGTATGTTATGGTACCGTTGGCAAAGTGATGCAGAAAGTTTGCGAGGGTGTCTCCCATGTCACTTATGTAAAAGAGAAAAAGCGTTTATCCCAAGACACTGCCCTGGGAGACCTCTAATGTTACTGTATATTCACGGCAAATGAATCAGCCGATCACAACCCGCAGTGAAAGATCAGAAAGAAAGCTCCCAATCACTTTTAATATAAATCCACGAACACTTTACGCATGGAGTTTCTTTAGCAGATCATGGTACCATACTCTTTCGAAAGCTTTAGCAATGTCGGATGACATTAGCCTAAGGTCGTACCCCATTTTCAGAAATTTGATCAACTCCTGATGCTGGGCCACTAGGCAGTCTAATGTTGAGTGTTTCCGGCGTAATCCATATTGGCGATCGTCTTGAAGGTCGTTTGATTTCAAGAACTGTTGAAATATTTTATTGAAGACGCCCTCATAGACTTTTCCAACGCAGGAGAGGTGAATAATTGGCCTATAGTGCCCACACTTGTTGGATCGCCATCTGGTTTTAGATTAGGTATAATATGGGTGGACTTTCATGTTCGTGGGAAGGTTCCGGAGTGAAAGCATGTCTGGAAAAGCAATTATGAAGCTCTAGCTAGCTCGGCACTACTGGATTTGAAGACAACGTTTGGTATGTTGACAGGACCTGTGGCTTTGGTCACATCAAGATGCCGCAAAATGCGAACGATCTTAGGAGCAAAAACATTCAAACGATTCAGGACAGTATTGGTTCGGTCGGAGAAGTTTGGCACTTCTCCACCGTCGTTGTCCAGATTCGAAAAATCGGCAAAGACTTTAGCTACAGCTTCAGCCTTTGCCTATCAATCTTGTACCACAGTCCCGTTAATCTGTAGAATTAATCTGTAGAATCTGTAGGAATTGAAGTCCCCTTGGATGACGGTAAAGCCTCCTTGACAATTCTCCACCAGCTCTTTGCCGACGTATGTCGAAGCTTCGCGGCAAATTTCTCCGTATACTGAAACAGGGACTACAATTATGTCCTCTTCTCTCTTTGAAAGTAGCCATCGCTTGTGTGCCTTTTGCTTTGCTCGGAAAGCCTTCTTACTCTGCGCGCTGAACCAAGGTTTGTTCTTTTTGGACACCTGGATCCACTTTCAAGGCATGTGTTTTTCGACAGAGTCAATTGATACCTACTGGTACTTCCCTGCAGCTTTGTCTAGGCCTTCAAGGAAAAAGGCTCTCCACTGCGGGGAATAAAAACTGTTTCTCAAACCGTCCTAATCACCTCTTTTGTATTGCCAGATTCTTCGCTCATGCTTGTTTTGAAGCGGAATACGAAAGTTTCCACGCGCAATGACGGGAATGTAGTCACTTGTGAAAGCATGAGTGTCTACCTTAAAGGAGTCAGGATGATCCGTAAGGAAGAGGTAAACACGAGAGGATCCGTTTGGGTTGTGATATGTGACGAGATGATCGGTTTGGGAATTTTCCAGCCCGTATGAGAGAGATAGATCATACAAGTCCGATCCTTCCCTATCAGTATTTTTGCTGCAAAGCCATACGCTATGATGGACGCTGAAGTCTCCATGGAGGAAAATGGCAGACTTAGCGTACTTTCCCGGAATGCATTTAAGGTAATCTGGCAGGTGCCAGCACCGTACCAGCAATCACGGACTTATTTGGGAGGGTCACCCTAATCCGCAGAGATTCTTCACCTGCTAGATATAGTATATGACTCTGTAGGTAAACAGCAACACCCCCTTCTCCGTATTTAGTGCGGTCACTACGTTCACGATCTCGCCTGGGAAGCGTGTATCTGGGTATGGTGACCTCACTGCTCTGTATTTCATGGCTGAGGTGGGTCTCAGTGATGCATATGATAGAGGGTTTGACCATGTTCACTAAATATAAGAACTGGTTGAACTTAGATTTGAAACCAAGTACATTGCAGTGGGCTACAGTAAACAGGTCCATTTAGATGGTGGGTGGACGGCTACAATTTGTCTATGTTAAGTAACAGAGGAAGAAGGGAGGGGGCTTTAAGCATAATTAAGGCATTATCACAGAAGTAGCCTTTTATGAATAAAATTCACAAAATTAAGCAAACTTGTTGCAAAATATATTTCAATAAAAACAAATAATATTTCATCTTACGTGAGAGAGCGCAGTTTCTAAAAGGGAGGGGGCATGCCCTCCCCAAACACAAATCAAAACGATTTTAAAAATTGTAGAGAGAATCACAGGGTGCTCAATTTTTAGAGGGGGTGCTTGCACCCAAGAACCCCTACTTACGAACATGCCAGAACTTGCAATAGCTTTGGACTTATAATACCCACATAGAGAAAATCAAAGAAGAAACAGGTATATTGACAAACTACATTCTGTATTCCAAACATTTTGCAAGAATATTTTGTATGCACGGCATGGATGCTACACGTAATAGATTTTGACTTTAGAAGCGTCATTATATACAAATCTTATAGTGTACTAGGATATTTTCACAAATAACTATGTTGTCTAGAGTAAGTTAAATCTTAAAAATGTACCCCATCGACCACAATTTGCTGTTGTTAGGTCTGCCTCAGTCTCAATACCGTCCAAATAAATCAAACAGTACGTGGTAACATAAAGAAGGAGCGACCCGGCTCAATAGTAACAGAAACTCTAAAAAACGGAAACCAACAGATGCATCAAAAGAATCAGATTTTTATGCTGATTTCAAATATATAAGTTTCATCAAGTTTAGTCTTACCCATCAAAAGTTACAAGCCCAAGACAATTTGCCTTATTTTCGAAAAAGGGGGAAACACCCTCTAAATAATACAACTTTAATGAAAATCACACCATCAGATTCAGCATATCAGAGAACCCTACTATAGAAGTTTCAAGCTCCTATCTGCAAAAATGTGGAATTTTGTATTTTTGCCAGGAAGATGCGTGTTTATTTTCTTTTTTTCCCAGGAGTGATCGTATTGACCCAGTGGTCCAAGAAAATCGCAGGAGGGCTCATTTGAACGGATATTAATAGTTCTAATGCCCTTTTTAAGTGACCAAAAAAATGGAGGGCAACGCTCATTGTTTTCCCAAACTCACCCGATCAAAATTTTGAGATAGCCATTATGTTCAGCATGGTCAAAACAATACAATAACTATGTCTTTGAGGATGACTTAATCCCTCCCAGTTCCCGGGCGAAGGTCTGCAAGTTATGAACTTTGCCCAATATTTACATATAGTATTGGTTACTGGGAAGTATACAGAAGTTTTCAGCGGGGATATTTTCTAGTAGTTGGGGGGGGGGGGGGGGTCAGGGGTTATGCGGTAGGATCTTTCTATGGAGGAAGTTTTCATGGGGAAAAGGACATTGCTACGAAGGGGGCGCCAGATTTCCCAATATTATTTAAAAATAAAACGATCAGAAATTGAATTAAAAAAAAAACAATTTTTACAACTGAAAGTAAGGAGCAAGATTAAAACTTAAAACCAACAGAAATTATTACGTATATGATTTGGTTCGCCCCCTAATCATTACCTCGCTCTTTAGGCTAAGTTTTTTTTTGTACTTTCATCAGAGCTATTTATTCTAATTAATGGCCTTTGTGATTAAGGTGTCAAACTTAAAGAATTGGAGCAAAATTTAAAATTTAGCGGAAAGAGCAAGGTATTAACTAGGGGGCAAATCCCCTAATATACGTAATAAAAAATATGCGAATATAAAAGTTCGTTACGTAAGTTACTTCGTAAGTTACGTCAGATCAAAATTTCGAGAAAGCCATTTACCAAAAAAAAAGTAAAAATAATATGCAAATTTCGTTTTAATTATTCATGTACGGTGATCCAAAAAAAAAGCTATATTAATTCAAAAACGTTCAGAAATTAGATAAAAAAACAAGTTTTTTTTAACTGAAAGTAAGGAGCGACATTAAGACTTAAAACGAACAGAAATTATTCCGTATATGAAAGGGGCTATCCCCTCCTCAAAGCCTCGCTTTTTAAGCTAAAGTTTGACTCTGTCTCACAACTTAATTTTTAAAACAATAAAAACCTTTAGGGTAAAGAGTGAGGCGTTGTAGAGGGGACAGCCCCTTTCATATACGGAATAATTTCTGTTCGTTTTAAGTTTTAATGTAGCTCCTTACTTTCAGTTAAGTAGAAACTTGTTTTTTATTTAATCCTAATAAAAAAAAGTAAAATTAATATGCAAATTTCGTTTTAATTATTCATGTACGTCAAACCAAAATCAAAGCTGTATTAATTCAAAAACGTTCAGAAATTAGATAAAAAAAATTTTTTTTTAACTGAAAGTAAGGAGCGACATTAAAACATAAAATGAACAGAAATTATTCCGTATATGCAAGGGGCTATCCCCTCCTCAACGCCTCGCTTTTTAAGCTAAAGTTTGACTCTGCCTCACAACTTAATTTTTTAAAACAATAAAAAACTTTAGCGCAAAGAGTGAGGCGTTGGGTAGGGCATTGCCCCTTTCATATACGGAATAATTGCTGTTCGTTTTAGGTTTTAATGTCGCTCCTTAGTTTTAGTTAAAAAAAAACTTGTTTTTTATTCAATCCTCTCAAAACATGATGTTAATTTCCGTATTTAAGATGTGTAGCAGCTTCGATTAAGGTGTATCTCAAGCAAAAAAAGCCTTAAGAAAATTTCCTTAGGTTGTGGATTTCCTTTCCTTAACATCCAAATGTCTCATCAAAATTACTTGTGAGTTGGTTCAATCTCAAAGGCTTTGATTTTTTCACAACAAAGGATTATCTTTCACTTCATAACTTCAAACATTTCTTTTTTAAATATTTCGTTTTTACTTAAAATTCTTTTTGAGGGTACAAAAATCACATGCTTATACTGTATCTATGTAACATATCCTTATGAAATATCCTTATGAGTGGTAACCCTTTCCTTTTCCATCCTTTTCTCACAAAGAAATAAAAGAGAAAGTAAAAAAACATCTGAAAAAAAAAATCCTGATTACACTACCATAATTTTGAGGTCATATGCTTATACTGTATCCATGTAACATAACCTTTTCCCACGATCAAGCCTAGTAAAAAAAGCCCCAAAGTATCTTTATGAGTGGTAATCCCTTCCCTTTTTATCCCCTTTTCCTTACTCCCTTGAGTAAGGAAAAAATCTAAAAAAAAAATTCCTGAATTTGCTATTCATAGTTTTGAGGTCAAATACATGGTAACTTGTCCACTGAACCTGCAGAATTCCAACTTCATATATGTCTCTCTTATAGGGACCATAAAAAATATTAGAAAAAAATTGCAAATGAGCAAAAATCAAGTTTAAAAAAAAATCTGTAATGAAAAATGATCTTAGAAGTTAAAACAGTTGGGCACAATCTTGTATAAGACATAAAAACCTACAACAAATAGAAATTAATAGGAATTAAGGAATGAAACCAAAAAGGAACAAACACTATAGTAAACAATATGCCAAATTGAAAACCAAAGGAAATTAAAATAAATGTGGTGTTGCAGGCACTCAAACAAAAGGCTGGAACCCCAAAAAATTTAACGAAAACTAAATAAATAGCTTAGGTCTATCTATGCATCCAAAGGAATGGATTAAAAATGAAGAAATCTTCCCCAAGAATTCTTATTTATAGGACTGAACAAAAAAAAACTTGTAAAAAAAGAGATTATCCGGAAGTTTCAAATCGTTAGACTATTTAAATCGTCTACAGAATATTTAAATCGTTTAATTGCTATTGTAAAAAAAAATAACGTCAAAAATAATAGTAGAACCCCCTTATTGAATACGGGGGGGGGGTACTCCATATATGGGCATAGAATACTGACGGGGCACCACTGCTGCCATCTACAATTAAGTCTAACGCTGAAAGGACATAATTTATTCAAGGATTATCGATCGAGTCTAATGGTGGTCAAGGTCGATTGATTTATTTGTTGTTTGTCAAGGTGTATTGTCTCCGGGGCGAAGTTTGCACATGCGCATTGACGATGGGGAGATGTATTGATCCACAAAGGGGAGAGGATTTCCGAGAAATTGATTGTGTAATCGGTGGAAAGGCCCTAATAACTCGTGATGGGGCACCATATATGGGCATAGAATACAGAACGTACACTTGTGCTGCCATCTACAATTTAGTCTAACGCTGAACCTACATAATTTATTCAAGGATTATTGATCAAGTCTAATGAGGTCAAGGTCGATTTATTTGTTGTTTCCAGGTGTAATGACACTGGGGGTGATTTACATAATCGATGGGGAATGTATTGATCTAGGGGAGAGAAATTCCGAGAACTTGATTTACATAATCACTAGGGAGAATGTATTGATGCAGGAATCGACTAGGACAAGTGAATTTCCGAGAAGTTGATTTACATAATCGGTGGGGAGAATGTTTTGATCTGATAATGGGAAACAGGATCACGTGTCTCCTTCTAAGCCAATCAAGGGACTCGGTTACATCTTATTCTAAGCCAATCAGAGAGTCGGTTACATGTGGTTTCCCAATACAACGCAATTAATACTTGAGATTTTGTATATAACGGACATGCGGTGTGATTAAACATTCAGAAAGTTCCTAGACACAATGGATATAACAATGGAATATATTGATGAGCTGGAAGCCTTAGCTAATGCGATTTACAATGTGAGTTCTGTTTAGTAAATTTTTGTAGTTTATTTTCAAATAAAATCATTTTACATAGTAGCCCCTCCAGTAAATTCAAATTCAGGTACCCCCCACACAATACAAACTCCACTATATATTGTTTATACTCGCTAGAAAGCTTAAAATACGTTCTTTTTGACCACGTAAACCTAACCTCCCCCCTCCAAACCCCCCCTTCCTCTGTTTATGACTTTAATTCTTTCATTGGAAATAACTATGTTTTTGATAAATTTATTCTTTCTGTAAGCCTATCTAAAAGCGACAGTCAACTTCTGTCAATCTCTTAGCTATTAATATACAATTTCCATTTAAGCCGCCCGCTAACTTGGCATAAACATTCCCGTAATGATTTAATTAGCTGACACCCCACAATTGCACTTCCTGTTTGTTAATCCTTATGAATTCGGATAGCAAAAGCTTCGACTCAAAAAAAGGATTGTTTTTCTCATCAAATTAAAAACAGTTTCACGCAGAAAGAGATTGCTGTTAATTAAGCTAAGCCTATGCAACCTGTATGGAAGAGTGAAACGAGTTATTTCCCAAAATAATTGCTACCAAATATTTTTAGGACATTATGTTAAACGGGGGGGGGGAGATTATGTGAAAAGGGGAGGGGGGATGCTAACAGCCCTTTAGAGTGCATATTTTTTAGATACATCTTGAAATGTCTCGCCTGAAAACGAGAGCTATTATTCCTTTTTTCTAGCTTTCTTTCGATAAAGTTTCTTTTATATTCCCAGGAGAGAGCGTGTAAACTATGGTTTTTTAACTTTGATATACAAGACTAGAAAGAAAAGTCTTTAGCAGTTGCATGAAGACTATATTAAGTGTAAATTGAATAGCATTTACGTCTAAGATCGTAAATTTTAAACCTATAAGCTGTTAGGTTAACAATCTTTTTATCTATTTTAAAGCCTATAGACTGGAACATTAAAAAAAAAATTCTAAATGGTAAAAATAGAAACATTGATTTCTATCCTAGTGAAAACAAAGTGTTTCTTCGCGTGAAATCTAAGGGGCCGGAATTTCTATTAAAAGAATACATAACTTTATTATGTGTAAATTGAATAGCATTTGATTTCCAAGCATAGTATATTTCTCGTAAAATTTTTACTTTTTGCTTTACTGAAAATGGGGGGAGGGGACTTCTTTGCGATAAAAGCTTTCTAGACAAAATTATGG
Source organism: Artemia sp. Qi Xiang Cuo (assembly GCF_049724085.1). Taxonomy (NCBI): domain Eukaryota; kingdom Metazoa; phylum Arthropoda; class Branchiopoda; order Anostraca; family Artemiidae; genus Artemia; species Artemia sp. Qi Xiang Cuo. The sequence goes on along the minus strand of NC_142797.1, from coordinate 58,406,360 downwards.
TTAGGGGGTTGGCGGGTACTAATTTTTCTTCTGTGAAAAAAGGAAAAATTATTTCCATACTAAATTTTTTCTTCCTTTTAAGGCAAATTATGAAGAATGTGTACCCACTCCATCTAAGAGAGCAAGGGAGGGTGAGGCAGCCCCATCAGGGCCAGCCCCTATGCAGTCTGGGCAAAAGCCAAAAAGAGAATTGGCCATAAAGATGGAGAACCCTGCTGTCTCATCTATGCAAGCCCATGACATCGCTGGCTCGAATGCACAAGTCCGTACCGTCACTGGCCCTACTGCACAAGCCGCAGCCCAATCTGCACAAGAACATAACGCCACCGGCCCGTCCACCCTCCATCATGTGTTGCCTGGGTCTTTAAGAGCTGCCCCACCTACACAAGTTCAGGAAGATGCCCTCCAGCATGTTATGCCAGGGCCTTCAGGCACTCAACTGCAGCCGGGATATAAAAATGTGATCATTATTTACCTGTTTATAGAAATATCTATCTATTTCTTCCAATGTTTTTTTTTAGTCTTTTCTTTTCACTATTTTTCAACACTGTAAAAGTGTGTCAGAGATATTAAAAATCTTATTTTAGCTATAATCCCACACCCCTTGTTTTAAATTTCTCTGCTCCCCCCTCCCTCAGAGATATCTATATATAATATAATTTTTTTTTACCTGTCAAAGAAACCGCTCTTTTTAATCTTTCCTATTTTTCTGCCCACTGTAGGCATCTTCGCTATTTTTCAACCTCATAGTAATATTTTTAGCTAATTTCTAGTTTACAAAGACCTCGGTTTTTCAAAGCAGATAAAGAGTATATATATGAATTATTTTTTGAGGAGTTGTTTGAACAAAATCAAAACCTTCTATGTCATCTTTTAGATTGTATTAAGTGTGAACTTTCAGAATATATATAGAGTATGGAACTAAATGCTACTGCTAAGCGCGTTTTTAAATAATAATCCAATTTTTAAAAATAGGAATGATTTAGACACTTTGAAAATAAGCTATTTTTCTTTTATAGATTACATTGGTTCCATATGCTCTGACCCCCTCACCAGCTGAAGAAAGAAGTACTGAACTCATCCAAGGGGAAATTGAATTTAATGCAATTTAAGAAAATGAATTATGAATGTCAACGAATTGCATGGTCTCGTTAATGCACTTGAAATACCATTTAATAGTAATGATTTGCTGACTGAATTTTTTAATGTTGATTATAGCGCAGTTGAGCAGGGGGACTTACCGTTGCTAAGTCCAAACACCTTACAGCTTTTTAGAGGATTTTACAAATGAATTAACTGGGAACCCTCCCCCCACTGATAACAAACTTCCACTTCAAACAACTGAAGTGGCTTCCCATAGCCCTATTATTGAACAATGTGGGGGAGGGGGTGGTAATAATATACAAGAGGAGGAGGGGTAAGAGGAGGAGGGTAATATCCAATTTACGACATTCCCTGAGTTTCAACTCTCAAATACAATTTTAAATACAATAGTTGTCTACACTGCAACTTTTTGAGAACCTTTTAATTCGCTTTTGAATGGTAATTTTGTGTTTGACCCTGTAGAAATTGTTCATGAATATGTAGATAGAATTCGTGCACTGCTAGAAAACCAAATTCAGTTGTGGGGAGGAGGTAGGGATTCAATTAAGGTTTCTATTGTTTTAAAGGTAGGTTTTATTTAAATGAGGGAAAAAGTAAGGTTTATCATAATTATGTACACACCGAGATGCGACTGGTCTATCCAAATTTAGAGAATTTTGAGGGTGTTTTTTCCGAGTGGATAGGTCATATTGTTACGCATCTCGAGAATTATAACGAAAATGGGAGCGGGTCTGTAGTTCTTTATGTTGAAAATTTAAGCGCTAATATCTGTAAATTTAAAAAAGATTTTATTTTAAGAGGGGGGATAGGGACAAGGATACACTTTTAAAATATATTCCAAATCTAGAAGGTTGTCAAGGTGTCCAGCGAATCTGTTTTGAAACAGGTCAAAAATGTTTCAAGTACGATTTCCTCATTTCAGCTTTCTGGCATTTGAAAGATGGTGCTACAAAGACGAATCTAGATCACTGGTCTGTACATGGGAAGGAGGGGTCCAATTTTCCCATTGTAGATTTTTATTGTTTAGAGGGAAAATACCCAGTAAAGATCAGGTCCACTCATAATTTTAAAACAACCAATATCCTTTTAAATGTCGGCATTACTGTTGTTCAATATGAAACAGACATCGAGGATGGGGTTTACTAACACTAGAAGAGGATCGTGTTCCCAATATGGGCTCCTTCGATTGAATCTGTGAAACACCGGGTTTGGCTGTTGTATAGACCATCGGGTAACCTAGCGAATTCAATTGACCATTCTAACCCTATTACAGACCCAAGTAGAGTTCTGGGGGAGGGTAAGAAAATGGGGGTATGTTTCTGCTGTCCGACATGCCTGTCTCGATTCCATAGCGATATACAACTACGGGGTCATATGAAGCACTGTAGACTGCATGGCTACCAGTCAGTGGAAACGGATTCAAGGGAAAGGGCTATTTTACGCTTTAAAAATTTCCAAAACACCCTCCTCCAGAGCAATAAAATCTTGTTGGATTTTGAAGCGAAGCTAGTGGAGGTGAACGATCCTCGATCTCCAAACCAAATCAAAGAACATCAAGCTATTGCAGTCTCCTACGCCCATGCGCAAAGAGACAGTTCTAACACTATGCAGTTGTCAGAAAGAGTTGAAACTTTTGATGAGGGAGAGTGTATGATCAAGGCACTGACTAAATTAATTGGCACCGCTAATGGCGCTATTTCTCGTTTGAGAAATACGCATTACCCTATGGTGTTGTCTGCAGAGGATCGTCTCGTGATTAAAAATCAAAAAATATGTTGGGTTTGAAAGGGGAAGTTTGAAGAGGGGGATAAAGAGACTAAAGGGAAAAGAGGGGGGAAGTGGAAAGTCAGAGATCACAATCACTTGTGGCAGAAAATATCCTCTGGGGGTAGTAATTTTAGAGGGGTAGCGCATCAATCGTGTAACTTAAACGTTAGCCAGCAGTTTTTTATTCCAGTTTTTATTCATAATTCAAATTATGATTTAAAATTTATCTTACCGGCACTGGCACGTATGCACAGAGAGGGAGGGTGGAGTAGATAGTCCATGGGTAAATAATTCATTTACCTATAACATCATTCCCAAATCGGCCGAGAAGTTGGTGCTTCTCGAGTTGAAATGGCAGGTAGTAAATAATGGGCATACCTGTTGGAATAAAATCAGGTTTTTAGATTCTTGTATTTTGTTTCCCAAGGCATTGAGTCAATTGCTTCAAGTGCAGAAAAGCGACAATTTTGATAGTTTTCCTTTGCTTAAACAGCACTTTCCAGACAGTGAAATGTATGACCTATTGACCTGTAAAGGTGTATATGAATACAACTATTACTCTTCTGGAGCTCGCTTAAGCGAGGTGAAGCTACCTCTAATTAAAGCTTTTTATGAATCACTCACCAACAGTGAATCCACTTCCAAGGAATATGAATTTGCCAAGAAGTTGTGGGCTAAGGGTAATTGTGAAAATGGGTGGGATTATTGTAGACTGTACTTGGCCAGTGACGTTTTATCTCTGTTAGATATTGTCTGCAAGAACACAGATCAAATCTATTCAGAGCTTGGACCAGATATAGGCTATTATTTTTCCACACCACTTTGGTGATGGACATGATTTTAAAAATTAGTAGGTAGGAAATAGGCTTCATCACTGATGTGGATAAACATCTTTTTTTAGAATGATCAATGTGGGGTGGGTATGTTTTTCAGGGGAATTGTGTCTTGACAACCCATCCGAGCGGACAAAACAGCACCGGTGCAAAGTCAAATGCAGTGTTCTTGGACATGAACTCATTGTACCCCTCGGCAATGTCTCACTACTCTTTGCCGTGTGGGAACTAAAAATGACCTGAGAATCCTTGTGAGTTACCCGAAATTAACACCGTCGAGGACAATGGGCCACAATGATGGTTCTTTGAAATTGACGGTCACATTCCATAGGCGCTTCATGATTCAGTCAAAGATTTTGTTTGTCCCTGTATCAATCGACCAGTGACCAGGGACTCGCTGAGCCCCTACAATCGATCATTGGTTGAGGATATGGGGATGACCTGGACCCCCTCTAAGCAAAAACTGATTGCAGATCTGGACCCTAAGGAGAATAACGTTGTTCATCATGTGCTTTTGCACTGGATGGTGAACAATGGTTTCAAGATAACCAAAGTACATAGGGTTCTGCAATTCAGTCAGAAACCCTACTTAAAGACGTTTATAGACACTTTTGTTGATAAACGCTCTCGGGCAAACTCCAAAGTAGAGAAGGAAATGTACAAACTCATTCTAAATTCAGCGTTGGCAAAATGTGTGAAAGCTTACGGAACAGATCTCGTTGCGACGTCGTGACTGACCCTCAAGAATGTGCACGAATTATTGCCGACCCCAATTTTACAACGTTCACGAGCCTAGAGGCTGGCGTGTTTCTTCTACACAGGGAAAAGAGAAATGTGGTACTGAACAAGAATATAGCAGGAGGTAGTTCAGTACTTGAAATTTCCAAAAAGCTCATGTTATCTTTTTTTTACAATGTGTGCAAGGTGCAATGGCCCAGGGAGTGGGAGGTTCAAGTTTACTATGGGGATACAGATTCTCTGCTGTTAAAAGTAAAAACCGGGGATTTATTGAGAGATTTAGAAAATGGGGAACACATCAGCTCGCGGATGGATTTCACAAACTGGAATCCATCCCTCTACCCCGAGTTGGTGAAACGTCAAGCCTCCAACCAACTACTAATATCAAAATCAGAGATGGGGAGTGATTTAATAACCAGGGGGGTGTTCTAGGGTACTGAAGTTTATTGCGTGGAAACACATAATAGGGATGTAAAGCAGGCGTGTAAAGGGGTGCCTACACATTTTGTAAAGATCAATTGCAACATGAGGGTCTACAGAGACTGTGTAGAAAGTAGCCTAGTGCCGAGAGCACAAGTGCTTGCAATTCGCTTTCTACAGTACAAAAATTATACTGTAAGAGTGGAAAAGAATGCAATGTCGTGTATATCCGAAAAAGTCTATGTGCTCGAGAATGAAGTAAGTGTATTACCCCATGGCCACTACCGTATTTCAGACCGGGTTGAATGCATAGACTATCGCAATCAACTTGGTCTGGATAAATTAACCTAATTTTGACTCTAGCCACTAACCCTAACCTTTCATAAATTAAATGCTCTAACCCAAACCTAAGTCAAAGGTGAACCTAAACTTAACCCAACCTGAATGCTCTAACCACTATCCCAAACCTAACCTAACCCAACCTGTAGCAGCAGCAGCAGTGACGACGACTATACATTTTTCCCCGGGGGGGGGGGGGGGTCCCGTCCGTGGCCACCCCCCGTGGCTCCCGGGGGGGGGGGTCTCGCCCAAGGCCGGCCTTCGGCCCGTGGCCATGGGGGTTGGGGATCCCGCCCACGGACGGCTTTCGGCCCCGCAGCTCCCCGGAGGGTGGAGGGGTCCCTTTAAATTCATAATGTTCAACTATGCTATTTTTTTTTCAGTTCATGTTCCAAGTGTTTTTTTTTCAAGTGTTATTGTACAAAAAAATTTGTTAATGTATAAATAGTGATGGTGGACAAAATTATTTTTTATGACAAAAAGTGTTGCACATAAAGTGTTATTGTTGATGGACAAAAAGTGTTTTGATAATAAATGTTGTTGTTGTTCATATTTGAAAAGAAGTGCCATTTTTTTTATGTCAAAAATGTTTGAACAAGTGTCATTTTTTTATGTTGTTCTTGTTCAACAAATAGAGTTTTCATGTCAAATAAATGAATGAAATATTGTTTTTGTTGTTCTTGTTAACGTATTAGATAGATCTATGGGAAAATTATTAGTACTTATTCATTGGACAAGTATGGCTTACAGTTAGTTGTAGTCCGACTGTTGTCAGTAGCAGCATGTATCAGTTTAAAACACCCTTCAGATCTTTTCTGTGTGGTCCATCAATGTCGAGGAAAACAACACTTATAGCTAAAATAGTTCAAAATTATAATAAAATGTTTTTGGAAAAACCGAAGAAAATTTATTATTGCTATTGCATTTGGCAGGAGTCCTATGATCAAATAAAAGCCATTGCCACACCCATACCAATACAATTCAAACGGGGACTTGGTGTTTTCAATAGTATTGAACCAAACTCGTGGTTGATTATTGAAGATTGGCTGAATCCATTGAACAGTTCTCACAGGAAATACTACAGCTGTTCACCGTTCGCTCTCATCATGAACAGATTTCCATAACCCTAGTTCTACACAATCTGTTTCATCAGAGCAAATATATACGAACCCTTGCTTTGAATTGCACCATCTATATTATCTATCGAGTTGTTCGTGATTCTAGCTCGCTAATAACTCTCAATAAGCAAATATACCCCGGCACCCTCAAATTTCTGCTGTCAGCGTACACTCAGGTGACAAATAAGCCCTACGGATACATTTTGCTAGATCTTAATTAGAACACTCCCGAGGATCTACGTGTAGTCACCGAAATTTTCGACAATGAAATTACCATATATTTTCGAGTGAACAGTAGTAAAGGCTATTTCTTGCCATTATGACACTGAAGAAACTACACGAACAACGGTATTTATTTTCCATTTTAAGCACTTCAAAACCTCCACTCAGGAAGGCCATACTCAAACATGGTGTTGACAATGATTTCATTAATCTAATATCTGAACTTTGTTTAAATTTGATTGAGGGCAATGTAGACTTGTCAGAAGGAGTTAGACAACAGACAAAGCAACATCGTTCCACTGTACGCACCTTGGCTTACAAAAACAAGGGGAGAATTTTTAAAAGAAAACGTCTCCTTCAAGCGGGCGGTAGCTTTTTTACACTTTTACGGTCAATAATTGCAGGACTTGTAAACAGTTTTCTGTAGAGAATGGCTAAACCCTATAAATTGACACCATTTGAACTTGTCCTCTCACCCGTCGAACATTTTGAAGACAATCTAAGCAAATTCATTAATGATGGGAATATTGCTGATGATAAAAAACTGCTTTTACTTCAAGCTGCATTGCGACGTGTGGACAAACATAGACCTTATCGTGAGAGACCCGCCACCGTCACCGTTACAGATCCTTCTAAACAGGAAACATCTCCTCAAGATTCTGGGCAATCAAAAGAGAAGGAATTAAATTCCATAGCGACAACAATTGGAAACCTATTGCCAGTGACCTATCGAGAACAGAGTAAAAGAGTATTATCGTATCTCATGTTGGAAACTGGTGATCATCAAGTTCAAGTCGACAGCACAGGGAAACGAATTAAAATTCAGGGAAAAAGTTATAATCTAGTTGATTTAATTTGTGATATGGTGACGAATCGTAAAGGAGTTTTATCCTTTGACAATAATCCATACAACTTTTTAAATGCATCAAACTTCCCCAAAAGTCTTATTGGCAATAAGCAAATTCTAAAGAAACTAAGGGAATATAGTCCTGCAAAGACGCCAACAACAACACCATTTAAAAAAGAAGAAGATTCAATATTTGAAAATACTAGCAGCAGCAGCAACGATTTTATAACACCTGTGGCTGCTAGTCAAAAGCGAAGACGAATTTAATCACCCTCCAGTGTGCAAAAGGGGAGTGGACATTACACTACGCGTTTGCGTTCAAAATGGTTGAAGTTCTGAAACATGTCTGTGAAAATATTGGTGAAGCAGGAAGTCAAAGTTCCCCCAAAACGCTTTCTAAAGTTGCCACTGGCAGCACATTAAAAAAAGCACAAGAGTATCTACAGAATGAACCGAGGTACACACTGCATCGGAATCGCAGGCTTCGTGGCAAACAATATCAACAAACTAAATCCTTTTTCCCTCTGCAAATAATGCAAACGGATCTTTTAACTTTAGACGTGATTCAACGACGTCACAATGCACCCTAGAAATATATTCTGGTGGCAATCAGTGCCTTTAGTCACTATGCCTATGTCAGCCCATTACGATCAAAGAGAGTGTTGAAATTGCTCATGCCTTTGAATGTATTATTGAACAGGGTTGCTATAGAAAACTTCAATTGGATCGCGGTAGCGAATTTGTTAATCCCCATGTACAAAAGGTTCTATTGAAATATAATACAAAACTCTCTCATAGTCACAGTCCGATAAAGGCTGCATTGCTTGAACGATTGATAAGAACGATTTGTCTATTAATTTCAAGATATTGTACACTGAAAAATACATCTGCTTTTATTCATGATTTAAATAAAATCATGCGGATATATAACCATCAACCTCATCAATCTCTGTCCAACTCAAGCCCTCGGGAAGTTCATTGCAGTGAAAATAAATTTGATGCTTTTCTAAAGCAATATTCCAATGGTGAAAAAGAAAAAAAATGTGAAGAAGAAGAAGAAATTCAATGTTGGTGATACTGTTGGAATTAATAGAAACACCAATATTTTTGAAAAGGGGAATTATTAATGGAGCACTGAACTTTTTTAAGTGTCCAAAATCCTGGACACCGAACCCACAACTTATCGACTGCAAGACACCAAAGATGATGAGATTCTCGGCGGTTTTTATGAATATGAACTGCAAAAAGTTAGAAACACTAGCGAAATTTATCAAATTGAAAAGATATTAAAGAGTCTTACTCGTAGGGGCCAGAGACTGTTGCTTGTTCGCTGGCTAGGGTACAACTCTGATTTTGATTCTTGGGTCAGTGCTGAGGATATTAACAAAGCCCAATGATTTCTATGTGACTTTCATGTCCAATGTTTCTGATCCTCTCTACAATGACTTGAATAGAACAAGTGTTTTTTGGACGAAACTCTCCCCACAATCAAATTCGACGGAAAGTATGAAGTGGCTCTTGTCGACTGTATTCTCAAAAATACCTACGACATCCTGAGAAAAGATCGTAAATATGAAATAAAAATTAGATTCTATGATTGGCCGCCACCACCCTCAGGTGATCAAGAACAAATTCAAAAGACCAATTGGATGGATTATCCATATATTGAATTACCCTACGAGGAAATCACCTGTATGAATGATTTATGTCGTTCTATTAATAAAAGAATTTCCGCTCGTAAAAAAGGAGCTTTTCATTTCACATATTCAAAGGAGGAGGGCAAGATCTACTTTAGTTCACCTATTGCCAATGAAAAGGCTATTCTTAATGATAATCTGAAGGATGTTCTTGGCTTTAAGCTCAATATAATCAACGGTAAAAGTGCCGGAAACAGTAATTTTATTTTTGCTGACTACCCACCTGCCTTCTCCACGGACACATGTATATTTCTCTACGCTTCATTTGTCGAAACATCCCGGGTTGGTAATTCAAATGTTGCCCTCCTACGGGTTCTTGAATGAAAAACCAATCAAGAACATATTCACCACTATAATATAAAGCATCTTCAGTATATTCCCGTAAGCACTTCCTATTTGGAACTCTGTCAGTTAACACTGAGAACTGAATTAGGTGATCCCATAGCAATTTCAAAAGGTTTGGCTGTGATTATATGCCATTTTCGTCCCATCGTTCAACAAGATGTCTAATAGAAAAGTGGTATTCATTTGTCTTGATATTGACTGCTATGTTAATACTCTTGACCCAACACAACAGGGCAATGGAATGGACTATTACAAAAGGCGTACTACAATGTTTGGCTATGGTCTTGGCAGTTGGTTTGCTAAGCTGTTTCGCTCTTCAATACCTCTGACTAGAAAATATATTGTACCGGCTGCAACAGATTTTGCATCCTCTACACTATACGATTGGGGCTCTGGCAAGGATTTAAAAAAAAGTGCTTCGGAAAATCTTAGGTCCAGCGCGCGAACCATTGTCGAGAGATTAAAACGAAATAGAAAAGGTTTAAAAGGGTCAAGAAACAATGCATCACTCATCAGTCTCTACTCAGGTCAGAAACGAAAGACATCACCCCTGTAAAAAAAATAAGGAAAAAGCCGAGACGTACTGTAAACAGTAGTAGAAGAAGAAGAAGCCCCAGGAAGAGAATTGTTAGATTAAAACTAGATTTCTTTTACTAAGATGTCCTACCTACCGCATAAGGATTCTCAACCTTCAATCACCACCTCATTGAATCTATTCAATGCTGAAAATTTTGATGTGAGTGTCAAGCATGGATACTATGAACAATTTTATCCTCAACAACCCCTCTCCGATAATATCCACTTTCAAATTTATTCCAATGAAGACTACTTCCTGGACATGTCTTAAAAATTTATAGATTTACGAATGAAAGTCCGGAAATCCGATAATACATTGCCAATTCTTGCCGATGGAATATCCTATAAAAATTGTATATTACATAATTTATTTCGTCAAATCAGTGTCTACATCAATGGCACGCTGGTGAGCACAACCAACAATCTCTCAAATTAAACAAGCTATATGCAATTCATGCTGATGACACCCAAGTCATACAAGGAATTGAGAGGCACCTCCAATGGATAAGAATATATTACTAATACTGATAGTACAGATGCACTTAAAAATGCTACAACTAGTGAAATACATCTAGTTGGAAAAATATATAATGAAATATTTAATACACCCCAATGGCTACCACCCAATATTAAAGTGGATATAAAATTAACGCTTGCTCCATCAAATTTCATATTGAGAAAAGAACTTGCTGCCAATCCTGATGTGACTCTCTCCCTCACCTCGGCAATACTTTATGTACGCAAACAACAAGTTATGAGTTCTGTTTCTTTGGCAGTGGAAAAACTGAGAGTCAGTGGAAATAATATTAAACTACTTGTTCCTCATACAATCACCAATCAACGTCATATTACCAAGGGGTCAGGCACCTTCACCGACTCATACTTTATCAATGGTGAAATTCCGTCAAAACTCGCTTTGGCATTTGTAAAAAGCGCTAGTGCAATAGGATCGTGGACTGGATGTACACATAAATTTGAAATGTTTGGACTTTCATCTCTTGTGTGCAAAGTAAACGGCATCCCACTCTACAATCTATCTTTTGATAAATCCTATAAAACATTGTATAATTTGACCATGCAAACCCTAGATCATGATTCGCAACTATTTGAAAATGGTATAACCGAAGAAATGTTTGCTAAAACACATGGTATCATTGAACTAGATTTGTCTGGTACGCAGGATATGAGTATAGTATGTACGGGGAGTGTCCGTTTAGAGTGTAGATTTGCCAACCCATTGGCTGAGAGTATTGCACTAATCTCATTAAATCAATATGAAACCTATTGGGAAATCGGTCTCCCGAAGGTAGTGTTCTACTAGACTTGGCACCATGAACACCACTCAAATAATCAATGTATTTAATATGGATCCCTACATGTCCCAGTACAGATCCTATTGTCTACCCTCGGACTTTCTTGGAAAAATTCAAAGTGCCAACAATACCCTAAATATTGTTAATAGCAGTCCGTCGACTGTGCAGACGGGTCATTGGTTGTGCATCTTTCAAACTATGAAGACGATTGAATTTTTTGATCCTCTTAGTCTACCCTATACATTCTATACTCCCCAAGTCAGGAACTATATTTCGAGCAGTCGGAAAGCTATTATTCAAAATCGGAAGAGAGTGCAGTATCTGACGACTAATAGCTGTGGCTTCCACGCACTACTATTTTTAGTGTTCCGATGTCGTGGTTATACTTACGAGCAGTTTCCCAACATTTATGTAGAAAATCCACGTCTGAACGACTTTCTAGTGGAAACAATCCTCTCAGACCTGTATAATATTGATTTCAGTGCCCTAAGAGTAAAGTGCTTAAAAAATGTTTGTGAATTTGTTTATTAATAAAATTTATATATACAACAATGTCTTTAAATCTTCACTTTAGATTTCTTCATTCGTGTATAGGCAACTGTCCTGAACCACTCATGCCGGTAAATCATTTCGATTCACTGTATATTGATCTGTATTGACTGCAAAGTCAGGGTCACATTTTCTACAGTATAATGTAACTTCACTCTTGTCATATCTCTTTGTATAGTTAATGATACTATTTGCATTCATATTATGAATATCACGAGTTTCAAACGGTCTATTTGAAGCAATATCACATACAGTGTTTTCAAATGGTGAATCACATTCGGTAACTGCCAAATAAAAATCACTTGGTGTATAGTCATAATAGGCAGTGTCGTCACAACGATGACGTAGAAATCAAATTGTCTTGTTATCCCAACAGTTGAATCGCAGACCAGATTCTTCCTCCCAGGATAACTTAAATCCGCGACGATACCAATCTCGTAGAAATAAACTAAAATCATGTTTGGGATTCTTTCCAATCATACCGGGGTAAGTATTCTCCCACTGATCACATTTGTCATAGTGACAATTGGAACACAGATGTCCTCTAGGGTGAGAGTCAAAAATCTCTTCAAGACATGAATTACATCCTTTAATTTGTACTGCATAGCCTCTGTGTTATTTACAAGGATTACATAATTTGCACTTTTCACTATAGTCATCAATAATTGTACAATTCTCACATTGAGTCCAACTGCCAAGAGTGTACATGCATAGTGGACATGTATATAAATTTTTTTTTTTTTGGTTTCCGATGTCAACTCTCTCTCACAGCTAAAATGAAACTGGTCGTCCTCGATCGATAAATTCAGGGTGGAGGTAAGGGGAATGGAGTAATTCTGTGACGTCACCTCTTTCGAATGGTGGGGGAGCCATCTACATTGAATTTATGGCAATGTTTTCAAAAGTATGTCTATGATACTATTCTGCTTTGTTCCAATTAACATATCAATAAATTGAGTATAAGCATTTGAGTCACATCGACAAAGCTTCATACATAGTCCAATGGTGGAGAATCAGTCCCCATTATATTGTCAAGTGTTCCCCGAGAGAATATCTTGCGTTGAAGAGATAACTCGGGAAAATCATCATCAATAATCAAATGTTTTTCCATAAACACCAGATTCGATCTAATTCTCTCTTTATCAAATTTATTCATTTTTCAATCCTTTTCCTCTGACTGCTGACTCTAGACTGACTATGATTCGTTAGCCTAACATTCTAACAACAAAAAGAAAGGGAACATTTTCGATTTCGAAACAATTTTATTGGATAATTACAACAATAATAGTAGACATACGATTAACGATACTGTTTATTGTCTTCAATATGTTTCACTAATGCACTTAAAGCACATTGAAGTCTATTCACATGTGCTATATCAACTTTTGCAGCGAAACATAATTGATCCTCCATTTTAAATTTCCTCAAGGATATCAGATATCTTGCATATACTTCACATCATTCGAGACGAATCCGTGATCCTCTCGTTATTTCAACCGCAATGTTTGGTGCTCTTGTATTATTGCTACCAACTCCACTATCAACTTCTAATAGGGTAAACGTTCCACTCATCATCAGCACAAATATATCCAAATGAGTAAAGTCAAACTGTTCTCACTCCTTTGAGTTCAATTCACAGACTAATAAAAACTATAGCAAAAATCCTTTACTTATATTCTCTGCAATCCTCTCCCGCTAATATATACAGCTCCCTGATTGGCTTAGAAGAAGACACGTGATCCTGTTTCCCGTTATCGGATCAATACATTCTCCCCAGCGATCATGTAATCAATTTCTCCAAAATCCTCTCCCCTTCGATTACGCAATCAATTTCTCGGAAATTTAGTTCCCCCCTCGATTACGCAATCAATTACTCGGAAATTGCCCCCCCTTCAATTATGCAATCAATTTCTCGGAAATTCTCTTGTCCTAGATCAATACATCTCCCCATCGTCAATGCGCATGTGCAAACTTCGACCCGGAGACAATACACCGGGACAAACAACAAATAAATCAATTGACCTTGACCTCCATTAGACTCGATCGATAATCCTTGAATAAATTATGTCCTGTCAGCGTTAGACTCAATTGTAGATGGCAGCACGGTGTTCTCGTCAGTATCCTATGCCCATATATGGAGCTTCCCCCCTTCCCGTATTCAATAAGGGGGTTCTACTAATAACGTTGTTTTCAGTAAGGGACAAATGACACACTCACCGTTTGAGGAGTTTGAGAGGTCGTAGCACTACATGGATTGGTGGAGTTTTTTTTTTTTTTTTTTTTTTTTTTTTTTTTTTTGCGTCACTCGCTGTACATCGTGTTCGTTTTGGATTTTATCTCACGAGTTAAAGTAGTTTCTGTTCATTTTAGATTTGGAATTTATTTAAGCAAGGTTATTTAAGTTTTAAGTTTTAAATTCGCTATTTACTGCCCGGGGCAGAATTTTGTCATCGGAGTGTGCACTCCCGTATAATTACTTTTCCCTGACCACTTCGTATGGTAGAGGAAGTTGTAAATTAAATTTACAATTATGTGAGATCGTTTTCCTGTATTGAATTTTTCAATTTTTTTTTAAATAAGCGTGGAATCCCTTAGTAGAGATCTAAGTTATACTTTGGGGAGATTATGCTCCTTCCTGTGCTATTTGGGATTGCGTAATATGTTATGAAGGACAGGTTTCTGACTTAATTTTTGTAGTCCAGATTTCTACTTCATAATAAAGTTGGCATGATATAATATGGTCAAACATGTTTTGAGAGTATGCAGTTTGTTATTAAAAAATTGGACACTACAATCAGAATTGTTTGATTGACATTTAAAAAGGGGTAGTGAGATTTGCGAATTGGAGTGTAGGATTTTGCAAATTTGATCCTATTAAGGATTGACTTGAAATAAAAATTTTTAACAAGAAATGGCTGAAAAGTGTTTTGGGGGAGATGGGGATGATTGTGTACTGTATAATACACAAGTGATGTTTGGACAGTGTTATCAATTTAAAAACAATCGGAATTCATTGATTGACATTTGCAAAAAAGGGGTAATTAGAGATTGGATAATTTTTTAACATGAAATCTGTAAATAAAATATTTTTGGAGCATGTACTTGACGATGGAGAAAAAAGGTTAAAGTGGTTAGCAATTACGAGCAAGGATTCCCCCGATGGTTCCTGTCAGTAGGCTACGCATATCAAGTTGAAAATTTGACAGAATGAGGTATTTGAGGTGGAACTTGAACTAAATCAAAATACACTATGTGCACGCAGATTTTCAAATGGCATATCTCAAAAAGGGATTTGTGTATTAAGTTGGAGCTTTCAGAGAGTGCTTAAAGGGAAAGTCAATTTGACAAAAGGAAATATGTGCATTTTCAGGCCAGAATAAAAATGATAAAATTATAAGCCCTAATAAGCGGTAAGTCCCCCATTATTTTCTGTCATTAGGATAAGCATACCAAGTTGATAATGTTACAGCCGAATATATTTGAGGTGGAAATGGAACTAAATTTAAATACACCATGTGCAGGCAGATTTTCAAAATGGTATATCTCAAAAAGGGATTTGTGTATTAAGTTGGAACTTTCAGAGAGTACTTAAAGGGAAAGTCAATTCACCAAAAGGAAATATGTGCACGCTCAGGCCTGGATAAAAGGGTTGTCACTCCTTACTCTCTTTTGATAGTACTAAAGAACTTTCAACAGAGAACTTTCAAAACTTTAGATATCTCTTTTGAAAGTACTAAAGAACTTTAGCGTAAAGAGTAGGGATTTTCCTTCATGGACAATCCCCATCTTCCATACAAAATCCCTCCATGGAAAGATGTTCCCACGTAAATTCCTCCCTCGACCCCCTCCCCCATCAGAAAAAGTCCACCCTGAAAACGTCTGTATATTAACTTCCCGATAACCAATACTATACGAAGACAATGGGCAAAGTTCCTAACTTGTAGCACTTCCCATGGAGACTGTGGGGAATTAAGTCATCCTCAAAGACACAGTTACTAGATCTTTGACTATGCTGAATAAAATGGCTTTCTCAAAATTTGGATCGTGTAACTTTGGGAAAATTGAGCATTGAATGGGGCCTAGTTGCCCCTTCAGGTTTTTGGTCACTTAAACAGGGCACTAGAACTTTTAATTGTCGTTCAAATGAGCCCTACAGTAGGGTGTCCACTACTATCCTAAGCTTCTGCTGAAGCTAGCTTCGAACATTGAACCTAAAAGATTCATATTACCATGGTTACGAAGTGTTTATAGAATTGGTGGTCTTTAAAAAGACCGTTGGGTAGTCATTGGTGTGATGACTATTGTAAAAATTCATCATTGTTTGTCATCCACTCAGTATGATTCCAATCTATATCACGGGTTTGTTTGTTCTTCTTCTTCCTAGGATATTTCACGCACATGTTCCGAGAAGGAATATCTATCGGTACCCATTTGCTAAAAAATCGAACCTCGTCCTCTGAGTTGTGTATTTTACTCGGAAATACCTCACAATTAAAATCTTCCAAGATGAATATTGGTATATCTGACTTGCATTTGTCGATTAAAAGTTTATCAGTGGGCACATACCCTTTTGTGTACAGTGCTGTTACGCCAAAAAAACAGCATATCTCTCTAACTTCCTCTTGTACATAGGATAAATCCTTCCCTTTGTTATAGGATGGAAGTATCATTCTATTATATAAACCTATTTTGTTTATAAAGTATAGTGTATTGCGCCACCTGTCTTCATTGTAGTCATACATATTGTAGTTTATATACCAGTGGTAACAAGAGACTTCTTGATGATCTGTAGTTGGCAGTAGAAACGCACATTCAAAAATCACTCCACATGACGATTTCTTCAAGCCAATGTATTCGCAATCGAAAACACCATACATCTTTGAAGTTATATCGATAGAATGGATGTTCAAACTGTATAAAATTCCAATTTGAAACTCGATTTTTTACTAAAGAAACTGAATATATTAACACATACCCAAGACGCCCTGGTTTATATTTAATAAACTATTTTTTTATTATTAAGGCCTCAGAATATTTATCTTCGCGAATGACAAGTAACGATTTTCCTTAAATTAGAATATTAGATAAATATCACATGTAAACAAGAAACTGCCGGTGTTTTAGACGTAAATTTCTCACACCTAGAAGAGACTCGCATCTCATTACCCTAAATATACATACTAATTCGGTTTCATCTCGTGACATATTTTTACATGTCAATTGCTAAAGAGCTTTATTCATCTCAAACATAGACAGGAATCAATTTAATAAATTATTATAATATTTTTTTTTATTGAATTTCTGGTTGTTTTTTTGTATTCACACTGGAAATCCCCCCTATGTGGAAGATTAATTTCCATTCGTCTTAGTTTTTAACGATGCCCCCTATTTCTAGTTGAAAATGCTTATTTTTTAATTTAATTGGGATGAAAAGTCGAAGTCTAACATAAAGAACAAGGTATTTCGGAGGGGGTAGCTCACTTCATATACGGGATAATTTCCATTCGTCTTAGTTTTTAACGATGCTCCTTATTTCTAGTTGAAAATGCTTAAATTTTTAATTTAATTGGGCTGAAAAGTCAAATTCTAACATAAAGAACAAGGTATTTCGGAGGGGGTAGCTAACTTCATATACGGGATAATTTCCATTCGTCTTAGTTTTTAACGATTAAAAAATCGGATGCTAAACTCAGACAAACAAAAGGATTGTAACACCTGATTGCCTTGTATATTTTGCATGATATTTCTAAAGTCAATTAAGATGAAGAAATCTCGGAGTGTAGGTTTTACATCACCAGGCACGTGCGAGGAAATTTTTTATTTTTGTTGGTGGGGGGCTTAAAAAGGCAAAAATGGGTGAACTACATGAGTTTATAAGACGGTTCGTGAAAATCCCAAGGTTTTTTCTGATTTTTTGGACAATTGTCTTAACTTGAGAGTAGTTTGTTAGAAATGCGTCGTTGATAATTAAAAAATCGGATGCTAAACTCAGACAAACAAAAGGATTGTAACACCTGATTGGCTCGTATATTTTGCATGATATTTGTAAAGTCAATTAAGATGAAGAAATGTCGGAGTGTAGGTTTTACATCACCAAGCACGTGCGAGGGAATTTTTTTTTGTTGGTGGGGGGCTTAAAAAGGCAAAAATGGGTGAACTACATGAGTTTATAAGACGGTTCGTGAAAATCCCAAAGTTTTTTCAGATTTTTTCGACAATTGCCTTAACTTGAGAGTAGTTTTTTAGAAATGCGTCGTTGATAATTAAAAAATCGGATGCTAAACTCAGACAAACAAAAGGATTGTAACAGCTGATTGGCTCGTATATTTTGCAAGATATTTCTAAAGTCAATTAAGATGAAGAAATGTCGGAGTGTAGGTTTTACATCACCAGGCACGTGCAAGGGAAATTTTTTTTGTTGGTGTGGGGCTTAAAAAGGCAAAAATGGGTGAACTACATGAGTTTATAAGACGGTTCGTGAAAATCCCAAGGTTTTTTCTGATTTTTTGGACAATTGCCTTAACTTGAGAGTAGTTTGTTAGAAATGCGTCGTTGATAATTAAAAAATCGGAAGCTAAACTCAGACAAACAAAAGGATTGTAACACCTGATTGGCTCGTATATTTTGCTTGATATTTCTAAAGTCAATTAAGATGAAGAAATGTCGGAGTGTAGGTTTTACATCATCAGGCACGTGCGAAGGAAATTTTTTGTTGGTGGGTGGCTTAAAAAGGCAAAAATGGGTGAACTACATGACTTTATAAGAAGATTCTTAAAAATCTTAAGGTTTTTTCTGATTTTTTGGAGAAGTGCTTTAACTTGAGAGTAGTTTGTTAGAAATGCGTCATTGATAATTAAACAATTGGATGCTCAATTCAGACAAACAAAAGGACTGTAATACCTTATTGGCTCTTATATTTTGCATGATATTTCTAAAGTCAATTAAGATGAAGAAATGTTGGAGTGTAGGTTTTACATTACCACGCACGTGCGAGGGAAATTTTTTGTTGGTGGGGGACTTAAAAAGACAAAAATGGGTGAACTACATGAGTTTATAAGACAGTTCGTGAAAATCCCAAGGTTTCTTCTGATTGTTTGGGACAATTGCCTTAAATTGAGACTAGTTTGTTAGAAAAGTGTCGTTGATAATAAAAAAATCGGATACTAAACTCAGACAAACCAAAGGATTGTAACACCTGATTGGCTCGTATATTTTGCATGATATTTCTAAAGTCAATTAAGATGAAGTACGGAGTGTAGGTTTGACATCACCAGGCACGTGCGAGGGAAATTTTTTGTTGGTAGGGGGGGGAGGAGGCTTAAAAATGCAAAAATGGGTGAAGACACACACATTGAGACGACAAACGCACAAACAGGATACACAATACAGAAATTTAATTCAGAAAATTATGAAAAAAAATTTTTGACGGGATTACGAGCGCGCACGTAATCCCGTCTAAATTTTTTTTTTCATAATTTCCTGAATTAAATTTCTGTATTGTGTATCCTGTCTGTGCGTGTGTCGTCTCAATGTGTGTTTCTTCACCCATTTTTGCCTTTTTAAGCCGCCTCCCCCCCCCCCCTACCAACAAAAAATTTCCCTCGCACGTGCCTGGTGATGTCAAACCTACACTGCGACATTTCTTCATCTTAATTGACTTTAAAAATATCATGCAAAATATACGAGCCAATCAGGTGTTACAATCCTTTTGTTTGTCTGAGTTTAGCATCTGATTTTTTAATTATTAACGACGCATTTCTAACAAACTACTCTCAAGTTAAGGCAATTGTCCAAAAAATCAAAAAAAAACTTGGGATTTTCACGAACCGTCTTATAAACTCATGTAGTTCACCCATTTTTGCCTTTTTAAGCCCCCCACCAACAAAAAATTTCCCTCGCACGTTCCTGGTGATGTCAAACCTACACTCCGACATTTCTTCATCTTATTTGACTTTAGAAATATCATGCAAAATATACGAGGCAATCAGGTGTTACAATCATTTTGTTTGTCTGAGTTTAGCATCCGATTTTTTAATTATCAACGTCGCATTTCTAACAATCTACTTTCAAGCTAAGGCAATTGTCCAAAAAAATCAGAAAAAACCTTGGGATTTTCACGAACCGTCTTATAAACTCATGTAGTTGACCAATTTTTGCCTTTTTAAGCCCCCCACCAACAAACAAAATACTGTCGCACGTGCCTGGTGATGTAAAAACTGACACTCCGACATTTCTTCATCTTAATTGACTTTAGAAATATCATGCAAAATATACGAGCTAATCAGGTGTTACAATCCTTTTGTTTGTCTGAGTTTAGCATCCGATTTTTTAATTATCAACGACGCATTTCTAACAAACTACTCTCAAGTTAAGACAATTGTCCAAAAAAAAATCAGAAAAAACCTTGGGATTTTCACGAACCGTCTTATAAACTCATGTCGTTCACCCATTTTTGCCTTTTTAAGCCCCCCACCAACAAAAAATTTCCCTCGCACGTGCTTGGTGATGTAAAACCTACACTCCGACATTTCTTCATCTTAATTGACTTTAGAAATATCATGCAAAATATACGAGTCAATCAGGTTTTACAATCCTTTTGTTTGTCTGAGTTTAGCATCCGATTTTTTAATTATCAACGACGCATTTCTAACAAACTACTCTCAAGTAAAGGCAATTGTCCAAAAAATCGGAAAAAAACCTTGGGATTTTCACGAACCGTCTTATAAACTCATGTAGTTCACTCATTTTTGCCTTTTTAAGTCCCCCACCAACAAAAAAAATTCCCTCGCATGTGCCTGGTGATGTAAAACCTACACTCCGACATTTCTTCATCTTAATAGACCTTAGAAATATCAATCAAAAATATACAAGGCAATCAGGTGTTACAATACTTATGTTTGTCCGAATTTAGCATTTAAATTTATAATTATCAATAACACATTTCTAACAAACTACTCTCAAGTTAAGGAAAGTGTCCATAAAATAAGAAAAAAACTTGGGATTTTCACGAACTATCTTATAAACCCCTGTAGTTCACACATTTTTGCCTTTTTAAGCCCCCCACCAACAAAAAATTTCCCTCGCACGTGCCTGGTGATGTAAAACCTACACTCCGACATTTCTTAATCTTAATTGACTTTAGAAATATCATACAAAATATACGAGCCAATCAGGTGTTACAATCCTTTTGTTTGTCTGAGTTTAGCATCCGATTAATTAATTATCAACGACGCATTTCTAACAAACTACTCTCAAGTTAAGGCAATTGTCCAAAAAATCAGAAAAAACCTTGGGATTTTCACGAACCGTCTTATAAACTCATATAGTTCACCCATTTTTGCCTTTTTAAACCCCCCACCAACAAAAAAAATTCCCTCGCACGTGCTTGGTGATGTAAAACCTACACTCCGACATTTCTTCATCTTAATTGACTTTAGAAATATCATGCAAAATATACGAGGCAATCAGGTGTTACAATCCTTTTGTTTGTCTGAGTTTAGCATCCGATTTTTTAATTATCAACGATTCATTTCTAACAAACTACTCTCAAGTTAAGTCAATTGTCCAAAAAATCAGAAAAAACCTTAGGATTTTGACGAACCGTTTTATAAACACATGTAGTTCACCCATTTTTGCCTTTTTAAGCCCCCCACCAACAAAAATAAAAATTCCTTCGCACGTGCCTGGTGATGTAATACCTACACTCCGAGATTTCTTCATCTTAATTGACTTTAGAAATATCATGCCAAATATACGAGGCAATCAGGTGTTACAATCCTTTTGTTTGTCTGAGTTTAGCATCCGATTTTTTAATCGTTAAAAACTAAGACGAATGGAAATTATCCCGTATATGAAGTGAGCTACCCCCTCCGAAATACCTTGTTCTTTATGTTAGACTTTGACTTTTCATCCCAATTAAATTAAAAAATAAGCATTTTCAACTAAAAATAGGGAGCATCGTTAAAAACTAAGACGAATGGAAATTAATCTTCCATATAGGGGGGATTTCCAGTGTGAATACAAAAAAAACAACCAGAAATTCAATAAAAAAAAAATATTATAATAATTTATTAAATTGATTCCTTTTTATGTTTGAGATGAATAAAGCTCTTTAGCAATTGACATGTAAAAATATGTCACGAGATGAAACCGAATTAGCATGTATATTTAGGGTAATGAGATGCGAGTCTCTTCTAGGTGTGAGAAATTTACGTCTAAAACACCGGCAGTTTCTTGTTTAAATGTGATATCTATGTAATATTCTAATTTAAGGAAAATCGTTACTTGTCATTCGCGAAGATAAATATTCTGAGGCCTTAATAATAAAAAAATAGTTTATTAAATATAAACCAGGGCGTCTTGGGTATGTGTTAATATATTCAGTTTCTTTAGCATAAAATTGAGTTTCAAATTGGAATTTTATACAGATTGAATATCCATTCTATCGATATAACTTCAAGGATGTATGGTGTTTTCGATTGCGAATACATTGGCTTGAAAAAATCGTCATGTGGAGTGATTTTTGAATGTTAGTTTTTACTGATGACTACAGATCATAAAGAAGTCTCTTGTTACCACTGGCATATAAACTACAATATGTATGACTACAATGAAGACAGGTGGCGCAATACACTATACGTTATAAACAAAATAGGATTATATAATAGAATGATACTTCCATCCTATAACAAAGGGAAGGATTTATCCTATGTACAAGAGGAAGTTAGAGAGATATGCTGTTTTTTTGGCGTAACAGCACTGTACACAAAAGGGAATGTGCCCACTGATAAACTTTTAATCGACAAATGCAAATCAGATATACCAATATTCAACTTGGAAGATTTTAATTGTGAGGTATTTCCGAGTAAAATACACAACTCAGAGGACGAGGTTCGATTTTTTAGCAAATGGGTACCGATAGATATTCCATCTCGGAATATGTGTGTGAAATATCCTAGGAAGAAGAAGAACAAACAAACCCGTGATATAGATTGGAATCATACTGAGTGGATGACAAACAATGAGGAATTTTTACAATAGTCATCACACCCATGACTACCCAACGGTCTTTTTAAAGACCACCAATTCTATAAACACTTCGTAACCATGGTAATATGAATCTTTTAGGTTCAATATTTGAAGCTAGCTTCAGCAGAAGCTTAGGATAGTAGCGGACACCCTACTGTAGGGCTCATTTGAACGACAATTAAAAGTTCTAGTGCCCTGTTTAAGTGACCAAAAAACTGAAGGGGCAACTAGGCCCCTTTCAATGCTCAATTTTCCCAAAGTTAAACGATCCAAATTTTTAGACAGCCATTTTGTTCAGCATAGTCGAAATATCTAATAACTATGTCATTGAAGATGACTTAATCCCCCACAGTCTCCAGGGGAAGGGCTGCAAGTTATGAACTTTGCCCATTGTTTACATATAGTTTTCGTTATTAGGAAGTATACAGACGTTTTCAGGGCAGACTTTTTCTGATGGGGGAGGGGGTCGAGGGAGGAATTTACGTGGGAACATCTTTCCATGGAGGGATTTTGTATGGAAGAAGGGGATTGTCCATGAAGGAAAATCCCTACTCTTTACGCTAAAGTTCTTTAGTACTTTCAAAAGAGATATCTAAAGTTTTGAAAGTTCTCTGTTGAAAGTTCTTTAGTACTATCAAAAGAGAGTAAGGAGCGACAACCCTTTTATCCAGGCCTGAGCGTGTACATATTTCCTTTTGGTGAATTGACTTTCCCTTTAAGCACTCTCTGAAAGTTCCAACTTAATACACAAATCTCTTTTTGAGATATGTCATTTTGAAAATCTGTGTGCACATAGTGTATTTTGATTTAGTTCAAGTTCCACCTCAAATACCTCATTCTGTCAAATTTTCAACTTGATATGCGTAGCCTACTGCCAGGAACCAGTGGGGGAATCCCCGCTCGTAATTGCTAATCCCGTTAACCCTTTTATCCAGGCCTGAGCGTGCACATATTTCCTTTTGGTGAATTGACTTTCCCTTTAAGCACTCTCTGAAAGTTCCAAATTAATACAAAAATCCCTTTTTGAGATATACCATTTTGAAAATCTGCGTTCACATAGTGTATTTTGATTTAGTTCAAGTTCCACCTCAAATACCTCATTCTGTCAAATTTTCAACTTGATATGCGTAGCCTACTGCCAGGAACTAGTGGGGGGAATATATCTAAAGTTTTGAAAGTTTTCTGTTGAAAGTTCTTTAGTACTATCAAAAGAGAGTAAGGAGCGACCCAGCTCAATAGTAACCGAAACTCTAAAAAACGAAACTCTAAAAAACTCTAAAATTTTGATACCAAAAGATACAGCAAAAGAATTAGATTTGTGTGTTGATTTCAAATATATAAGTTGCACCAAGTTTAGTTATACCCGTCAAAAGTTAGGCGCCTGAGAAAATTTACCACATTTTTGAAAAAAGTGGGAAATACCCTCTAAAAGTCGTAAAACTTTAATAAAAATCACACTATAAGATTCAGCGTATCAGAGAACCCTACTGCAGAATTGGAATCCTCGCTCATAATTACTAATCACTTTAACCCTTTTATCCAGGCCTGAGCGTGCACATATTTCCTTTTGGTGAATTGACTTTCCCTTTAAGCGCTCTCTGAAAGTTCCAACTTAATACACAAATCCCTTTTTGAGATATGCCATTTTGAAAATCTGCGTGCACATAGTGTATTTTGATTTAGTTCAAATTCCACCTCAAATACCTCATTCTGTCAAATTTTCAACTTGATACGCATAGCCTAGTGCCAGGAACCAATGGGGGAATCCTCGCTCGTAATTGCTAATCACTTTAACCCTTTTATCCAGGCCTGAGCGTGCACATACTCCCTTTTGGTGAATTGACTTTCCCTTTAAGCACTCTC
The DNA here is from genome assembly GCF_049724085.1 of Artemia sp. Qi Xiang Cuo. Lineage (NCBI taxonomy): Eukaryota > Metazoa > Arthropoda > Branchiopoda > Anostraca > Artemiidae > Artemia > Artemia sp. Qi Xiang Cuo. Next base: position 58,381,601 of record NC_142797.1, on the reverse strand, counting down.
TGAAAGTTCCAACTTAATACACAAATCTTTTTTTGAGATATGCCATTTTGAAAATCTGGGTGCACATAGTGTATTTTGATTTAGTTCAAGTTCCACCTCAAATACCTCATTCTGTCAAATTTTCAACTTGATATGCTTAGCCTACTGCCAGGAACCAGTGAGAGAATCCTCGCTCGTAATTGCTAATCACGTTAACCCTTTTATCCAGGCCTGAGCGTGCACATATTTCCTTTTGGTGAATTGATTTTCCCTTTAAGCACTCTCTGAAAGTTCCAACTTAATACACAAATCCCTTTTTGAGATATGCCATTTTGAAAATCTGCATGCACATAGTGTTTTTTGATTTAGTTCAAGTTCAACCTCAAATACCTCATTCTGTCAAATTTTCAACTTGATATGCGGAACCTACTGCCAGGACCCAGTGGGGGGAATCCTCGATCGTAATTGCTAATCACTTTAACCTTTTTTCTACATCGTCAAGTACATGCTCCAAAAATATTTTATTTAGAGATTTCATGTTAAAAAATTATCCAATCACTAATTACCCCCTTTTTGCAAATGTCAATCAATGAATTCCGATTGTTTTTAAATTGACAACACTGTACAAACATCACTTGTGTATTATACAGTACACAATCATCCCCATCTCCCCCAAAACACTTTTCAGCCATTTCTTGTTAAAAAATTTTATTTCAAGTCAATCCTTAATAGGATCAAATTCGCAAAATCCTACACTCCAATTCGCAAATCTCATTACCCCTTTTTAAATGTCAATCAAACAATTCTGATTGTAGTGTCCAATTTTTTAATAACAAACTGCATACTCTCAAAACATATTTGACCACATTATATCATGCCAACTTTATTATGAAGTAGAAATCTGGCCTACATAAAATATGTCAGAAACCTGTCCTTCATAACATATTACGCAATCCCAAATAGCACAGGAAGGAACATAATCTCCCCAAAGTATAACTTAGATCTCTACTTCCCTTCCCTCTTATGTATTTACTGATATAAGAACCTTTTTTGGGGGGGAGGGGGTTTCGGTGTCTAATGAAAAAGTTCGTTTTTGCTTACCCGTTAAATACACGAATGGTTGGGTTTAAAAAAAAAATCCTATTTATTCGTACAACGCCACAATAGAGCAGCATTCACAGTCATGGGTATTCAAAGAATTCCCCTATAATTTCCATTTAATTCACTCATTTTGGGTTTTATCCCCCCTCTCTTCTCCCCTGAAATACATTTTAACGTCCTACCCATTATTAAGGTATATATTATATTGAAACTTAGTTTTAAAATAGTATAAAATACCAGATTACATAAAGTTTGACGAAATAATTATTTCTTCCAGGTACTTCTTCTGATTGTCTTTCTAATGTTGTATGTGACTGCCAGACCCCCAATATATAGAGGGTCAGCCATAAGCACTCCTGAGCAACGGTACTACGAACTACTGGCAAACAATGTACACAAGGATGAGCGAGACGAGCGTCAGACTTTCATTGATCCCAACGAACTGGCCTATTATTTTTACGGCAGATGATATATTGAAGGAGCTGTATCACCGGAGAGCATATTACACCTTCAGTATATTCCAGTCTGCTGTCTATGTATTTTTACCATTATGGACAACCTAATGAGGTTATGCGAACCTCTCATTTACTGCTTGAATCAAACTCAAACTAAACTTTATCTTTTCTCTTTAATGTTGAAATAATCTGAATCTCACATTTTCATGTTAAATCGAACTGGAATTCAAGTGTCATCTGAACTTTTCAGTCTAACCGAACGAAAATTTCAAGTTTTGAAGTCGAATCAAAATCGAACCGAACTTCTTTTTTTTTTAGCTAAGGCCGAGCCAAAACCTTCAGTATTTTAATGTCAAATCAAAAATATTTTAATCACATATATTTTAAATTGATTGAAGAAACATAGTAAAAGAGAATTTTAACTTGTAAATTTTTAAATGCTGCTCAAAAATTCTTCCGAACCGTGCAATTCGTATGCTGTGAGTTCAACAAACTCACTTCTTGTGCTGTGAAATTATGCGAAGCGCTATGTCCCAATCAGGGAAGTAGCAGTTGTTTGAAATCTGCAACGTTTGGCGCTCACTAGTTTTGAACCTTAAGTGTCATTGAATTTACGAGATAACCAAACAAATTGAGCTCGAGGTAAAAGCAAGCTTGAAAAGAAAACTAAAATGTGAAACCAAACCAAAATCGAAACATAATCAAGATTTTAATCCAACCAGTATCATTCAATTCAAACAGTTTTTCACGGTAATCTTTGCTATATGTAATATATCTGTTATGCTTGATGTAATTTTTTATTTTGGTTTTGTTATTACGTTTATTCAATTGCTAGGATTTTGGCACGCCAGCAAAACAAAGCAAAGAAGTGTGTTTTTTACACTGTAGATTATGTTGCGCTTCTTAATGTTATGAATAAAGTACATTTATGCTAATTAATGCTATTAGAGGTATTTTATAACCTAGAGCTAGAATTATTCCTAAAAAAATATTTTGCCTATTTTCACTAACTTTCTGAATAGGCCTACGGAATATTTTATGCTTCAAAGATTCTACCAATAACAAAAAAATGCCAACACAACCGGTACTTTGGGTCATTTTTCTAGAAATAATAAGACAGCTTCCGCCCACGCCATCCTGTCCCTCGTTCGGACCTTCCGCCCTTGCACGCGTGTTATCATGAAGTTATATATCATTCAGGCCTTTGGCTCTTGCACACTTGTCACGATTTTTTTTTTCTCAGGATTGTTTTCTGCTTCTAACCTTTTGTTTCTGGTATATTTTTTTTCAGCTCTGGAAAGTTGCCAGGCATTAAGTTGGTTTAGGGCTATGTCTCCCAAACTATCTAGCAAAAACAAGATGCGCATTGTAAATTACATAATCTAATTAGACTTGTAAAACAAATGCTCTTTGATCTCTTTTATTACAGAAAAAAAGGAAATCTCCTATATTCCCAAGAATCGTGGCAATCTTAATGGAACATACCTTTGGAAGAGAATGATTTTTATTGGCTGACAGTGGTGATAATCAAGTGCAATTCATTGCATTAAGTTATATTGAACGTGAGGTCAGTTTCGTGTTGTTGTCACGAAACATTCTCGGTTCTATATTTATTTTCTGAAGTATACTTTGACAGGTATTTCCTCACCTTTTATCTGAAAATAAGTGATCACTGGAACATGAGTGCCCTCAGGTGGGGGAAGAGTAGGAAATCTTGTCCCCGGAAATCTGGGACTATAAAGTAAGTGTGAGTAAATCCGAAAAAAAAAGAGAGTAATGGAAAAAACGTTTGATGGTCCATGATTGGCCGCCTGCCAACAGGTTTTGACCCTTGATAGTGGCAACATGATTTCTAATTTGTGACTGAATGTTCCTAAGATATTTCTGATATGCCTTTTTGAGAACTTGCATATAGACGGTGCGTTGTAATTCAGTTTACCTTCCTCCCATAAAAGTTCTTAAAAATTTCACTTCACACTCTTAGGCATAGTTGTAGAGGAGAACAGCCCATGTTCGCCACTTTTCTGGTTATTTATTTTTTGTAAGCACAGTTTTCGACTTTAAATAATTCTGAAAGTTGCCACGTAGATATTCATGTTTGGGGTATCTAAAAAAAACTGAAGACCAGTGTTTCGGGATGTAGGAGAAAAATAGGTTACACTGACGTAGTCTGAAAATGGGGAACCAGGGCCACCCCCGTTAAAGTTGGCCACAGAAAGGCCCATGTTTGCCACCGTCTTAACTTAAGTCAAGAAAAGCTGTTACTCCTCTAAAATTAGTCCTAGAATTTTTTGTTTATCAGATTTTTAATTGTCGTTCTGAATTCAACAGACTAAGGACAGTAGCCTACTCAAAGACACACATTCTATATATCAAATCGTAGGTAAGTTTACTGTTGAAGGCCATCTTATCAGATGGATCACAAGTTCCCGTTTCGTCTACATTCCAAATATTTTGCGCGGTAATTTCGTGGTGCTCATAAAAATCACCAAGATTTTCAAAAATTATCCCAACTGTCACAGGATTGAAAGCGGTTGCATGGCCGAGACATGTTGCTTCAGGTGCTCTTACAGTAAGATGTGGGTGCCTTGCCATAAAGCCACGGTACCAATCTTCCCCTGCTGCATTTTGATTTTGACTGCTTGTCCATGAATTTGACATGGTAAGTCCTTTGGCAAGAGAATAGCTGCAAGCAAGCTGACGAACTTCAAGCGGTGTTAAACCATAATGCATATGGCAAACGACTTGCAAGTATTATTTTGCAAGAACAAGAGCATATTTTGTTCTTCTGTAAAGATCTGTCTTGTAGCATAAAGTGGTGAGAAGAAGGAGAAAGGTAGAAGCTCCGAAAGCTTCAATTTAATACCCAAATGAATTCTTGAGATACCTTCTTTCGACAATCTGCATGCAAAAAGTGTTTTTGATTAAGTTCAAATTCCCCTTTAATATCCCGTCAAATTTTTACTTTCATACGCTTAGCCTTAGTTGTACTAATATCATAGTAGTAGAGGTAATAGTTGGAACAGTAGTAGCAATAGTATTAATAGCAGTAGTAACAGGTATATTTTGCCTTTTGGTCAGTTGGAAATGCCACTCATGGTGTTCCAGAACTATTTCTGGATATGGTGAGCCATTCCAAAATTATTGCTGATTCACGTGTATCAGCAATTATCCTGTATATCAATTAGTTTTAGTGCTAGTAGTGGTAGTAGCAGTATAAGTAGTAATAATAGTATCAGTAATACTAGTAGGAGCGTACAAGTATTGCCTTTTTTGTCAAATGATCATCTCCCTTATCATTTCCTGAAAGTACAACCCGTATGCAAATAACGTGTTTTGATTTAGTTCAATTCAGAAACTAAAGTTCAATTAGTTCAATTTCATCTTTTTGGAAAGTGTAGGTTAAACAGCCCACCTTTCTCACTAACAAATAAAATATGTAAACAATGAACTAATTGTCCCCGGGGATTAGCTTACAACTCTTGCCTCTGGGGGGTTATGCCAACCCTAGAGGTAATGTTAAATGCTTTGTGGACTATTTTCAACTAATGGGCTATCTTACAATTTTATCAGATGCGTTTGGGGAAATGAAGGCTTCGGGGAGGGGAGGGGAGCGTAGTTGCCCTGCCCCACTTTTGACTCTTAAAAAGGGCACTAGAACTTCTGATTTCCAATTGAATGAGCCCTCTCCAAAGTCTATAAGACCCCCTTTCCATAAAACCCATATAGATTAATAGTAGGCAACAAGTATAACTTACAGCCCTTGCCCTGAGCTCTGTGTGGGGGGGGGGTCATTCTCAAAGACATAATTACTGGACATACCAACTATGCTGAACAAAATATCTACCTCAAATTTTGATTGGATGTGTTTTGAAAAATGATGGACGTGCGGGGGGGGGGTGCAGGTTGCCCTCAAATCACTTTTGATTTCTAAAAAAGTTACTAGAACTTTCTATTTCTGAGCGAATGAGCCCCTTTCAAAGTTTTTACGACAACTCCTTCTGTACGAAGTTCCTTGGTCAGAAGAAAAAAATGCCTTGTGGCCACATCGTTCTTTACTTAGGCAGCACTATTGCGTTGCCTATGATTCCAATATTTTTTTTTCAAGTTTGATGATAAACATCCAAATTATTTGTACATAAGAAAGTTCGCATAATTATGGAAAAAGAATGAGCACAACCTAAAGAGGGGGCAATCTCAATAAAAATATGTCGTCAAATTTAGCATAGATGAGTACCCATGAGCTTACATAAGAAATGTTTAATTTTGTAAAAGCTTCAGCTTGAACAATCTTTGAAAAAGCTTTATATTTTGTATAGCTATGAAGCATAAAACTTAAATATATCAGTTTTTAGTATTAAAATTAAATTATAAATATTAATCAGTAACGTTCCATAGTTACGGCCTTTTTAGATATTTTTAGAAAATTAATAAGAAGGAAACTCAGCTTCATTTGTAAAATTGGAAAATAATGAGCAAGCAATATAGCGTTACCCAGTAAAGTAATATAGTTAATTTTATAAACATATGTTATTAGACAATCAGCGCGCTTTGCCCAAAAAAGCGATAGTCGTCAGGATAAAAATTATATGGTACTTTTATAATTGAGATTGCTGCTTCAGCACAATATTCATTTCTTTAACTTCTTAACTGTGTTACAGGCCTTGGGCTTCCAATACACAGAGCATGGGGAACTCAAAATAAAAATGGTAGTTGTCTTTTTTATCTTTTTTTTTATTGGATTGGAGATAACAGCACTTTTGTAAAAAATGGCAGAAAAGGTGCATCTACATCTTCTCCAAATTCTGGTCAATTACTCTTCTTACTTTTGAAGGTAGCACTAAAGTTTTGGTTTTTAGGCAGAAAACGGGTAAACTTTGTGAATACGTGCAAATTTTATAGCAGCTTTTGACCAAACTAAATAGCTAAAAGCCCATTAACTCTTATTTACATCTCAAAGATACGCACCACGAAAGCATCAAAATACCATTTGCAAAAGCTCAAGAACTAAATCAGTTTAGAAAAAAAATAAAATAACCCATCAAAAACTATATGCGGACGCATTTACAAGTGCAACAAATGTGCAACTGATTGTCTTTTAAAACATTTCAACTGAAAATTATACTTTTTAAAATAAATTTTCCTCACTCAGCTCTTTCAATCTTGAAATACTGCGAAAAATACTGTTAGTATCAATCAAATTGACCTTGTTCATTAGCAGTCGTTTTCAAAACAATGAAGATAAAAATCGCTTTTATTTCTTCCTTTTTTTCGCTGGTAGTTGGGCAAGGGAACATCATAGAGAGCTGTTAAAGAACTCATTTTAAGTCCTTGTATATTTAATCACTTTCTAATCCCTATCTTGTATATTCCCCCTCTCAGCCCCTTTATGCTTCTCATAAATCGTTTACTGACTGACGGAACTAGCAAGCTAATGCAGCATCATGGAAAACGGTTTAAAGTGTCATTAAAGAAATTTCTGTACCTACGCAGTTTGTATAGATTTTTCTGAATAACGCTGTCAAAAAGTACCATATAACACTAAAAATTTCGAATTAACTCCCGCATGAATCAACCCTCGTGTAATTGAACCCTCATGGAACTCAAGCTCCTTGCAGCTGAACCCTTGTTTACCTGCACAACATTTAACTCTGCCCACGCGCAACTCAACCATTGGTTTAACTAAATCATGGCGCAACTCATCCCCCATTTAATTCAGCCCCTTTCAACTGAACCCCCATGTAAATCAACCTTAATTCAGCTCAATACCCGTCAAACTAACCCCCATTAAACTCAAACTTCGTTGAACTCAACTCAACCCCGTGTAATTGAACCTTCGTGCAGCTCAGTCTATATTTAAACTAACCTCCTTTCAAATCAACCCCCATGCAATTCAATCCTCATTTAACTCAACCCTCATGCACCTTAACCCCCGTTTAACCTGACCCTGTTTAACTCAACCCCGATAGTAGTATAAGCATCATACATTCCAGCGCAGCCCTATTCGTAGTTTCAAGCGCAGTCCTGTGACGTTACGATATCCCTAGTAGACTTCCATATGATTCCAGTGCATGCAATGTTTCCATGACCTTTGCAACCTACTGCAAAATACTTGATAACTTTAATTCAAAATCAACGAACTCGGTCGAGGCCGCGGGCCTCGACCTCTGTAGGTTGCATAGGTTGCATCAAGACATGGCCAATTGTAGTCAGAGAAAAGCCAAGACAGATAGTCCAAGTATTTGAGAGGCAAATGTTTAAAAGGCTGGGGCACAGGTAAATGGCAGGAGTATGCATGACTCTCTTATCGGATACATACTTGTTTGTTAGTTTTTGGAAAGGCATGCCTGCCTAGAGTATAAAAACAATAATATTACAAGATTATTAAAACAAAGAAAAAACAGTTTAAAACACGACAAACAAAAAAGAAAATGTGAAAAGTCTTATAAGGAATAAAGTATAAGCAAAAAGAACCATGCATTAAAGAAAAATACGTCCTAGCAGACAATCCCAGGGAGGAAGGGAGGGTTAATATTGGATGCAAATTTAGGCACTAATGAGAAATTTCTGAGAGCCCTTAATGAAAATACACCATTTTTTAGCCAAGAATATAAATACTTCACACCACCGTGACAATATGCGGCAGCCACCACATCCTAGCAATCATTTCCATTGGGTGGGAATGGCATTACAGATAAATTTAAACCGTATTAAGGGGTATTTTTTAAGGGTTTTCAATGAAAACGCATCCTTTCTTTGAATGTATGTTAGATTTTCACTTCCCCTCCGAAGAAAAATTCTTTTTATACCACCACTTTAACTTTTAAGCTCTAAAACATGCTACTCTGTGCATTTCACACCACAGCAACATTATTTGACTGCCCGTCTGACACCCCATTCATCATTCCTAAGACATTTTTCAGACATTTCCTGTAGATAAACATATGAAACCTTCACACTAAGATTCTTTGATGTGCTGTATAATTTTCAGGCACTACTGAGGTATTTCTTAGAACCCTAAACGAAAATACAGTGTTTCGAGCCAAGACTATGAATATTTCACACCACCGTGATAATATGCAACAGCCCCCCTAGCAATAATTTCCAGTGGGCGATTTGATATTAGAGATAAATTTAAACCGTATTAAGAGGTATACTTAAGGGCTTTTAATGAAAACGCACGATTTCTTTGAGTGCATGTTAGAGTTTCACTCTCCCCCTTCACGGAAAATTTTTTTGTTAACTCTCCCACCTTAACTTTTAAGCTGTAGAATATGTTACTCTATGTCATTCGAACCACAGCGATATTGTATGACTGCCCCTCAGATACCCCATTCATCATTCCTAAGACATTTTTCAGACATATTTTGTAGATAAGCACGTGAAGCCTTCACATGTGCTTTGTTTGATGCTGTAACTTTTAACAAGACCCGTTACACCCTTTCAGGCATTTTTCAAAACTCAAGTTTGCTTCAATAGGATACAAAACTTAGATTGCAGGCAAAATTCTCGAATAGTTTTCACTGATAGAGTGAATAACCAGTGATTTTCTAAGATTTTCCCAGAGTTTACACAAATTGTGAAGTTCTTTGACTACTACATCACACTCATTAATTTGGCAGGCTGAAATGTCTATTTTTTACATTATTTTAGGCGAAAAAGCCACAAATTATATATTCCTTGTAAATAAACGCGTGAAACCTCCACACTAAGATTCTTTGATGTGCTTTCCTGATGTTTTAACTTTTATCAAGACCCGTTACAACTTATGGAGGTGTTTTGCCCTTTTTTCAAAATCGAATTTGCTTCAATAGAATACAAAACTTAGAATACAAGCAAAATTGTCGAAGATTTTTCACTAAAACAGTGAATAAGCATGATTTTCTAAGATTATTTCCTGACTCCTAACGACATTGTGAAATTCTCTGACTACTACATTACACTAATAAATTTTACCAGATTGACCATTCTATTTTCTTATTATTTTCATCGAAAAAGTAACAAATTCTACATTTCTTGTAGATAAATACGTGAAACCTCACACTGAGATTCTTTGATGTACTTTAACTGATGCTGTAACACTTAAAAAGACCCGTTAGACCCTTTGGAGAGGTTTTACCTTCGTTTCATATTGCAGAGGTAATAAAGGAATATTTTGCTTTTATTTCCAATTTTGTGTGTTTTCTCAAGAAAATGGCTCATCTTTAACAAACATAGTCATAACGAGTTAAAATTGTCTATAAATTCTTCGTTTTTTGTCTTATTGTATAGGTAATAAAGGAACATTTAACATTTTATTCTATTTGTGTGTGTTTTTCGCCACAAAATGGCTCACCTTTAACATACTTAGCCATAGGTAGTTGAAACTGTACATAAATTCTTCATTTTTATATTTGTTTTCATATTTTTAATATTTTCAAGGGCTTACGGGTCGAGGTTTGAGAATTTTAAGGGATCACTTTCCGTATTTCTATTTTTTTTCATAGTTTTCATTATTTTCCTAGGGGTTAAATAAATCCAATGCATGAAAAAATTCAACCTCTAGAGCAGACTGGCACAATGTATCTATCCGAAGGCACCTCGTCATGCTTATTATCGCTTCTAAGACAATTTCCAAATATTTTCATATTTAAAACCATGCTTTAAATCCACTATTTCGTGTTATTGCTAGCCGACAAACCTAGATGCCATGTTTTTTTTATACTAACTAATTTTTTTCTTAATAATAACTAAATTTGTTTAATAGCAACAAGTTTTCTGTTAATGGCATCACGTTTTTCATAATACTAAAAATTTTTCTCAGAAGTGACAGGGTTTTTTATTATTGTACCAAGTTTTTCTTAATACTAACAAAATTTTTCTTAGAAGTAAAAAGTTTGTCTTAATACCAACAGCATTTTTCTAATAGTAACAAGTTTTATTAATGGTAACAAGTTGTTTTTTCATAATTGTAACAAATTTTTTCTTAATACTAACAATATTTTTATTCTTAGAAGTAACAAAATCTTCTTAATAGTAACAAAATTTTTCTTAAAACTAACAGGTTTTTCATAGTAGTAACAATTTTTTCTAATAGTAGCATGTTTTCTCTCAATGGTAACAAATTTTTCATAGAAGTAACAAGTTCTCTGTTAATAGTAAAAAAAAACATAACTGTAACAAGTTTTTCTTTATACTAACAATTTTTTCCTTAGAAGTAACAAGTTTTTCTTAATAGTAACAAATTTTTTCTAACAGTAAAAAGTTTTCTGTTAACGATAACAATTTCTTTCTTTATATTAACAGATTTTTGTTAATAGTAACAAGTTTTCTGTTAATGGTAAAAGGTTTTTAATAATTGTAAAAAAAATTTCTAAATGATAAACTTTGACAAAATTCAGAATCAAGGTGTATCTCTTTCGCATCTTTGATAAAATTTAGAACTTAAGCGGAACTTTTTTCTTCTTGGGGAAGCTCAGAACTGATTTACAAATTTTTTCTAATAGTAACAAGTTTTCTGTTAACGATAACCATTTCTTTAATAATATTAACAAATTTTTCTTAACAGTAACAAGTTTTCTGTAAATGGTAACAAGTTTTTTATGATTATAACAAATTTTTCTAAATGATAACCTTTGAGAAAATTCAGAATCAATGTGTATCTCTTTCACATCTTTCAGAAAATTCAGATTTTAAGCGGAACATTTTTCTTCTTCGGGAAGCTCAGAACTTATTTGTAACTTTCCTTATCTTATACGGAAAATGCAGAATCAAAGTTTAACATTTTTCTCTTCTCTGGAAAAAAATCCAGAACTGAAGTGGGACTTCTTTCTCTTCGTTGAGAAAATTCAGAATTGACCTGGAACTTTTTTCTTTTCTTTGAAAAATTTGGAATCGAAGTGTAACTTTTTCTCTTCATTGAGAAAATTCAGAATTAAAGTGGAACTTCTTTTCTTCTGTGAAAAAATTCAGAATCGAAGTAAAACTTTTTCTCTTCTCCGGAAAAAATCCAGAATAGAAGTATAACTTTTTCTTTTTCTATGGAAAAATCCAGAACAGAACTTGAACTTTTTTCTCTTCTTTGAGAAAATTCAGAATCGAAGTGTAACTCTTTCTCATCTTTGATAAAATTCAGAACTTAAGTGGAACTTTTTCCGGGGAAACTCATAAATGAAGTGTAACTATTCTTGTCGCTCTTGGGAAAAATTCAGAGTCGAAGTTTAACTTTTTTCTCTTCATTCAAAAAAATTCACAATTGAAAATTAGCAATTTTCTCTTCTATGGAAAAATTCAGAAGAAAGCATGAGATTTTTTCTTATTTGAAAAATTCAAAACTGAAGTAGAACTTTTATCTACTTTGGTTAATCTCAGAGCCGGAGTATATCTTAGAAAAAATTCAGAATCGAAGTGTAAGTTTTTTCCTCTTCTATGGAGAAATTCAGCATAAAACTAGGACTTTCCTTCACTTCTTTGAGAAAACTCAGAATAAGAGTGGAACTTTTTCCTTCTTTGGAAAAAATTCAGAATCGAATTATAACTTTTTCTATCTTCTAGGGAAAAATTCAGAACAAAACTTGAAATTGTTTTATTCTTTGAGAAAATTAAGAAGTGAAGTGAGACTTCTTTCTCTTCTTTGAGAAAAATTCAGAATTGAACTGGAACTTGTTTCTATTCTTTGAAAAATTGAAAACTGAAGTGGAACTTTTGATCTTCTTTGGTGAATCTTAGAACTGGGGTATATCTTTGAAAAAAATTTTGACTTTTACTTTACTTATGTCTCCTGCCGGGCGCTGCTCGGTGTAGAGTGCCGTCTGCCTCCTCCATCCACTTCGGTCGATGGCAAGCGTTTGCAAATCACTCAACCTGATATTCTCCATCGTCAGGAACTCGGACAGGCTGTCAGACCATTGTTTCTTCGGTCGGCCGCGAGGTCGCTTCCAACCGGCTTTGACAGGGTCGAAGTCATGGATCGTTTTCGCAGGTATGTTTGGAGGCATTCAAAGTAGGTGTCCAAACCATCGTAGTGTTCGCTCGGCTGCTTGGGTCAAAATCGAGACTGCTTGGTGAGCTGCAGCAACTTCTCATTGCTGACGAAGTCGAACCATCGTAGACCTTCGATCCTCCTCAGGCTCCTCGACTGAAAGACATCAATTGCCTTGAGGGTTGCTGCTGAAGCTTGCCACGTCTTAGCTCCATAGAGCATCGCAGAGCCGACGAGGGCAGTGAAAATCCGAAGCTTCGTTGTGCGACTGATTTTTGGTTTTCGCCAGAGGTGACGGTTCAGCCTTCCCATGGCAGAAGCCGCTTTGGATATTCTCGCTTGTAGTTCAGAAAGAAGCGAGCCATCTGAAGAAATTATGGAGCCCAGGTAAGTGAACCTTTGGACAACTTCGATGCTAGTGGTGTTATCTAGGCTAACTGAAGGATTGGAAGTAGGGGAAGATGGGTCTATGGCCATAATTTTCGTTTTAGTCCAGTTTATCTGCAGTCCTACTTTTGCTGCCTCTTCTCGTAGGATTCGAAGCGCTTCCAGCAACTGCTCCATGGAGTCCGACAGAATGGCCAAATCATCGGCAAAATACGCATCTGTAATGACACGATCTCCAAACTTGAGTCCAAAGCTGAGACGTGAAGTAGTCCTTGTCATAACATAGTCTATGATGACATTGAAGAGCTCAGGGGCCACTGCAAATCCTTGGCGCACTCCTGTCGTGATTTGTAAGAACGGGCTGCGCCGGCCGTTCACTTGAACACAGCTCTCCGTCCCATGGTGTAGAGCTTTGAAGAGTTTGCAGTATATTTCAGGGAGGCCTGTCGATTCTAGAATCCGCCAAAGAGCTTCTCGGTCTACTGAGTCGAACGCAGCACGGACGTCGACGAAGGTAAAAAAATCTTTTTGTCGGAACTCCGTGGCCTTTTCTATGATTTGTCGGATCGTAAAAATCTGCTCGATGGTTGAACGGTCCGACATGAAACCAGCTTGCTCTGGTCGCCAGATTTTACGATTCATATTTCGACATCGATCTAGCAGGACCATTGAGAAAAGTTTTCCCGGGACAGACAGTAGGGCTATTCCACGGTAGTTCGAGCAGTCACTTCTAGAGCCTTTCCTCTTCAATAAAGGGATAATGGCACCCTTCCGCCAATCTTCGGGAATTATCTCGGTTTGCCAGATTGTAGAGAACAGGGTCTGGAAAAACAGGAGCATAACAGGACCTGCATATTTTAGCAGCTCCGAGCTCAGGCAACAGATACCAGCAACTTTATTGTTCTTGAGCCTTTTTGCTGCATTTTTAATTTCTGAGGGGCTGAAAGGCTCGTCTGGAGGAGCATCTTCTTCGGGTCTTGGACTGCCAGGTTGGCTGGGAATATCAGCAGGAGGCATAGACGATCTATTGTTGTTCAGGAGTAAGCAGAAATGGTCCTTCCACCGCTCGAGACAAGAACCCTCATCAGAGAGAAGTGTCCCATCCCTGGATAGGACAGGTCCCAATGCTGGTGTTTTACTTTCTCTGAGATCACGGAGGCGCTTGAAAAGGCTACCCATGTCTTTCTTTTTTTCTGCTACTTCGATTTCATCGGCTTTCCTTGCAACAAACTGAGGTCGTATCAGTGAATAAGTCTGTTCCGCACTCCATTGAGCCTTCGATAGGTGGCCATGTCCCCAAGAAGTCTTGCCTTCCGCCTTTGCTCTATGACCTGCAGTGGTTTCTCTGTTAGCCAGGATTTCTTCGGGAAACTTCGCTTGCCAAGCACCAGCTGTGCTGCTTCGCTGGTCTGCGATTTAAAATACTTCCAGGCGTCTTCGCTGCTGTTGAGTTTGCCAAAGAGCTCAAACCGATTTGATATCTCAACACTATACTTCTGGCGAGTATCTGGCTCCTTTAGTTTCCCAATATCCGCTGCTACTGGTTTTCTTTCCGATCGCTGTGCATGGAGGCGAAGCTGGACATCAGCGCACACAAGCATGTGATCTGCTTTTCTGATCTCTGCTGATCTGTAAGTTCTGCAGTTCTTCAGCGATGATCTCCAGCGTTTAGAAATAATGACGTAGTCAATCATCTTCTTTGTGCGACCGTCGTTACTATACCACGTGTACTGGTGGATAGTCTTACGTTGAAAGTAGGTGTTTGCGATCACAAGTTCATGGGATCGACACAGTTCGAGTAGGTGAAGGCCGTTATCTTTCAGTGGGTCGGGGGATACCGGTCCAATTGTGCCACGCCAAACACCCATATCATCTCGCACTGTAGCATTAAACTCACCGAGAAGAACAGTGACATCGTGGGGGGACACTGTTGACAGACATCAGGACAGAGCAGAGTACAACTCTTTTCTTGGTTACGTCGTCGGAATCGTTGGTCGGGGCATAGCATACAGAAATTGTCATCTTGCCATGCTTTCCCAAAGCGGGCCTTCATTATTCTGTCCGATACAGCTTCGTGCAAGAGTAAGGCCTTTCTTGCAAGGCCGTTTAGCACGAGGCCAACACCATTTCTTTGATGCTCCCTCCAGACCAGACTAACGAGTGATTATCGCCTATTCGCTCTTCTCCACTTCCAGTAAGACGGGTTTTTGTGAGACCTGCAATCGCCACTTTATTCTTACGAAGTTCTTGAGAAAGTAGGTTCTTTGATGCAGGTACATTCAGGGTCAAAACATTCCAGGTGGCTATTCGAAGCCCCCTTTGGTCTAGAAGGTTTAGTCTGTCAGTCCTTCTGACGTTTTCAGCATGTTCGTTGACGCATTTCCGTTGAACTGAAACTTTTTCTATTCTTCGGAAAAAATCTGGATTTAAATGTAACTTTTTTCTCTTTCTCAAGAAAATTCAGAAGAAACTTGATTTTTTTTTATCTCTCCTTTGAAAAAATTCTGAACTCAAGTGGAGACACAAAATTAGAAACACAGGAAATTAGAACAAAATGTTAAATGTTCCTTTATTATCTATTCAATAAAACTAAAAATTAAGAATTTACACAGAGTTTCAACTAGCTATGGCTAAGTTTGTTACAGGTTAGGCATTTACTTGCAAAAACACACAAAATTAGAAAAAATGCAAAATATTTCTCTAATACCTATGCAATAGGGCTAAAATGAAGAATTTAAACACAGTTTCAACTAGCTATGGCTAAGTTTGTTAAAGATAAGCCATTTTCTTGCAAAAACACACAAAATTAGCAAAAATGTTAAATGTTTCATTATTACTTATGCAATATGAAAAAAGGAGAAAACATCCCAAAAGGTGCAACGGGTCCATTTAAGTGTTACAGCATCAGATACAGTACATCAAAGAATCTTAGTGTGAGGGCATCACGTGCTTATCTATAAGAAATGTTGAATTTGTTGTTTTTTTTATGAAAATAATTAAAAAAGACAAAATTGAAAATTCAAGCTGATAAAATTGATGAGTGTGATGTAGTAGTCAAAGAAGTTCACAATTTTGTGAAGAGTCAAGGAAAATTTTTAGAAAATCATCGTTTTCCACTGTATCAGTGAAAAATCTTTGACAATTTTCCCTGTAATGTAATTTTTTATTCTATTGAAGCAAATTTGATTTTAAAAAAAGGGGGAAACACCTCCAAAGGGTGTAACAGGTCTTGATAAAACTTATATAGCACATAAAAGAATCTTAGTGTGAAGCTTTCACGCGTTTATCTACAAAAAATGTAGAACTTATTGCCTTTTCAATGAAAAATGTATAACATGGAAAATTCACCGACATTCACAATTTTTGAAAACTCAGGGGAAAATCTTAGAAAATCATTGGTTATTCACTGTATCAGTAAAAAATCTTCGAGATTTTTGCCTGTAATCTAATTTTTTATTCTATTGAAGCGAATTTTATTTTTGAAAAAATATGGGAAAACACCTCCAAAGGGTGTAACGGGTCTTGGTAAAAGCTCAAGAACCAAATAGAGCTCATCAAAGAATCTTAGTGTGAAGAATTCACATACTTATCTACAAGAAATGTCTGAAAAATATCTTAGGAATGATGATATGGGTGTCAGAGAGGCAGTCAAATAATATTGCTGTGGCGTGAATTGCATGGAGTAACATGTTCTATAGCTTAAAAGTTAAGATGGAGGTGCTAAAATAATTTTTTCGTTGTAGGACGTGGAGTGAAAATCTAACATGCAATCAAAGAAATGATGCGTTTTCATTAAAAGCCCTTCAAAAATACCTCTTGATACGGTTTAACTTTATCTTTATTATCAGATCACCCTCTGGAAATGATTTCTAGGGGGTGAAGGCTGCCGATAATAGGAAGTAATCATAGGCTTGGCCCCAGAACGCTGCACTTTCGTTCAATGTTCTTGAAAACACCTCAATAGTGCCTAAAAATTATACAGTACATCAAAGAATTTTATTGTGAAGGTTTCACATGCTTATCTAGAAGGAATGCCTGAAAAATATCTTAGGAATGATGTATAGGGTGTCAGAGGGGCAGTCAAATAATATCGCTGTGGCGTTAATTGCATGGAGTAACAGGTTCTACAGCTTAAAAGTTAAGGTGGAAGTGTTAAAAGAATTTTCCCGCGAAGGGGTGAGTGAAAATCTAACATCAAACAGTTCGTGGTAACGAACTGTAAGTAAGGAGTGACCCGGCTCAATGCTATCCGAAACTCTAAAAAACTGAATTTTGATACCAATAGACACTTCAAAGAATCAGATTTTAATTTGATTTCAAATGTATAAGTTTCATCAAGTTTAATCTTACCCATCATAAGCTACCCACCTGAGAAAATTTGGCTGATTTTCGAAAAAAGGGGGAAAGACCCCCTAAAAGTTATAGAACCTTAATGAAAATCACACCATCATATTCAGCGTATCAGAGGACGCTACTTTAGAGGTTTCAAGCTCCTATCTACAAAAATGTGAAATTTTCCATTTTTTTGCCAGAAGAAAGATCACGGATACGTGTTTATTTGTTTTTTCGTTTTTCTTTTTTGTTTTTTTTTCTTTTCCCCAGGGGTAATCGTATTGACCGGGTGGTCCTAGAAAATCGTAGGAGGGCTCATTGGAATGGAAATTAAAAGTTCTAGTGCCCTTTTTAAGTGACCAAAAAAATGGAGGGCAACTAGGTCCCCTCCCACGCCTATTTTTTTCTCCAATACACCCAATTAAAATTTTGAGATAGCCATTTTGTTCAGCATAATCGAAATTCTAATAAATATGTCTTTTAGGATGACTTAATTCCTCACAGTTCCCAGGGGAAGGGCTGCAAGTCATGAACTTTGCTCATTGCTTACATATTGTATTGGTTATTGGGAAGTATACAGACATTTTCAGGAAGGATTTTTTTCTGGGGGGGGGGGGGGGCTGGAGGAGGGGGTTATTCGGGAGAATCTTTCCGTGGAGAATGTTTCTTTGGGGCAAGGGACATTTCTATGAAGGGAGCGCCGGATTTCCAAGCATTATTTAAAAACGATCAGAAATTAAATTAAAAAAAACAAGTTTTTTCAACTGAAAGTAAGAAGCAACATGCGAACTTAAAACGAACAGAAATTATTACGTATATGATGGGGTTCTCCCCCAAGTCAATACCTCGCTCTTTACGCTACAGTTTTTTTTAGTGCTTTCAAAAGAGCTATCTATTCTAATTAAACGGCCTTTGTGATTCAGGAGTTTGTGAATTAAATTTTTTTTTAACTTTTAACGTAAAGAGCTTGGTATTGACTAAGGGGAGAACCCCCTCATATACGTAATAGCATATAAGTAATAAAAAAAAACAATAAAAAAAACAAGCGATACGGCTCAATAGTAATCAAAACTTTTAAAAACGGAATTTTGATGTCAATAAATGTATCAAAAGAATGGGCTTATAATGCTGAATCTAAATATATAATTTTTTTTAAGTTTAGTATTACTCATCAAAGGCTACGAGCCCGAAAAAATTTACCTGATTTTTTAAAGAGGGGGGAAACATCCCCTACAAGTGAAAAAATTTTAATTAAAAACACACCGTCATATTCAGCGTATCAAAAAACCCTAATACATAGGTTTCAAGCTCATATCTTGAAAAATCAGGTAAATTTTTTGCCTTTGTATTTTTTGCCAGAAGAAAAATATACGAATATAGAAGTTCGTTGCGTAAGTTAATTTGTATATCACGTCAGAACCAAATTTAGAGACATCCATTTTGAAAAAGAAAAGTAAAATTTTTATGCAAATTTTGTTTACTTATTCAATGACGGTGAGCCAAAATAAAAGCTGTATTAACTAAAAAACGATCAGAAATTAAATAAAAAAACAAGTTTTTTAAACTGAAAGTAAGGAGCCACATTAAAACTGAAAACGAACAGAAATTTTTCCGTATATGAAAGGGGCTGTCCCCTCCTCAACGCCTCACTCTTTACGCTAAAGTTTGACTCTGTCTCACAACTTTATTTTTAAAACAATAAAAAACTTTAGCGTAAAGAGCGAGGCATTGAGGAGGGGACAGCCCCTTTCATATACGGAATAATTTCTGTTTGTTTTAAGTTTTAATGTCGCTCCTTATTTTCAGTTTAAAAAACTTGTTTTATTTTTTTAATTCACTCAAAGAAACGATGCGTTTTCATTAAAAGTCCTTCAAAAATACATCTTAAAATGGTTTAAATTTATCTCTAATATTATCCCCATCCTCCGGAAATGATTGATATGGGGTGGGGGCTGCCGCATATTGTCATGGTGGTGTGAAATATTTATAGTCTTGGCTCAAAAACGCTGTATTTTCCTTAAGGGCTCTTGGAACTACCTCAATAGCGCCTAAATTTGCATCTAATATTAACCCTTCCTTCTTCCCTAGAATTGTCTGCTAGGATGTATTTTTCTTTAATGCATGGTTTGTTTTGCTTATACTTTATTCCTTACAAGCCTTTTCACGTTTTCGTTTTTGTTTGTCGTGTTTTTTAACTGCTTTTTCTTTGCTTTAATAATCTTTTAAAGTTGTTTTTATTCAAAAATTTGTATGTATAAAGCCCTGTGTCTTTTTTAGATTCCTTTTTTAGGACGAATCTTCAATACCTAAGTGTTTACACAATTTAAGCATCTTTTAGTGCCCTTTCACCTTTATTACTAAGATTACATTAAGAGCAAGCGCAATTTCTAGAAATAGATATTCTCCGTCTCCAGGTTAATTATTGCAGGTGTAGAAAAGACGTCATTCCAGCATACGTTAAAATACGAAAATCTCTTTGTGTGTCATAGGCTTTTTCTAGAATATATTAACCGGAACATAATATTGGTAGTAACCCACTGGTCCTGGCGCCTGGGGCGTTGTTCAATTGGATGAAAATTGATCTTTCGAGTCCTAACCAGGACAAAGAACAAAAGAAAAATGTCTTGAAAAAAGAAAAAAACCTTGAAAGAAAAAAAAGGAAACGTTTGAAAGAAAGGAAAGAAAAACCCGTTGATAGTTTTAAGGAAAAATAAACGTATGTGCTGTCATTACATAAGATTTGTGCCGTCATTGCGCAACATGTTCGCTGTCATTGCGTAGGGTGTTTACCGTCATTTAGTTATTCCCCAATAAATGCCCCCAAGTAGATGGGCCATAAGGCCTTAAAAGGCACCCTTATTCCTCAACAAATCCATGTATGATTACATCACCCTAAATAAATCTATTAAGTCACACGTGATGGCGTCATTCTCTATTACATCTGGTCACGAAAATCCCGGGTGTCGTGGGAATCTTTCCAGGCGATTTGTTGCATAGGGGTTGTTACGGAAAGTATGGATAGGGTTGTCATGGGAATCCTGCAGCTATGTTTCTTCTAATACTGAATGAAGATTGCGTCACAAGGTGATGGAAACAGGGTTTGCACTGGAAGTCCTGGGTGAGCATAACCTGGAATCCTATGGGAATTTACTAGGGATGTCGTTATGTATCAGGGCTGCGCCTGAAAATACGAATAGGGCTGCGCTGGAATGCATTACTCCTATACTACTCCCGATTCAAGTCAACCCAATTCAGCTCATCCCTCCTCAAATGAATAATATAACTATAAAGTGTAATTTTTATAAAAATTAATAAGTCAAACACAAAACAGCTTAGGGAACCGGGTGTAAAACCAATGTTTTCAATTGCCCCTTGGCAAATCCTCACCTCAAATCCTCACAAGAAATTATACATGTATGTAATACCTTATTTTAACTAAAACTTGTGTGACTTCTTCAGTTCCGTTGCCTTGAAACAAAAAACTTTGTTTAAGGTTTATTGTGTATATTTTTAAACCTAAAAACAAACATAATTTAATTAAAAAAAAGAGTAAGGATGACGGAAGTAAAAAGAAAAGATCAAACTTGGGACAAACTAAAATTATTGCTTTGCAGATTCTGCGACACATATCTGCAATATTGGATGGAATAAAGTGACTCGTTGCATTTCCAAAAAGATTATAGTGATCTTGAAAACCATGCGTTTTATTGAAAACTGATCTTAATTTAGGTTTCGTGAGAATTAAAACTGAAAACTAAAATTTATTGATTATCATGGCCGGTGAAAGACTATTGAGAGCCATGTAAATTAGTCTTATATTGTCTGCAGGGTATTTAAGGACTTTTGTGTCAATTTTGTGTTTTCAGGAATGCGTCGATTTTCAGAATTCTGACAGTTCACATAAATATTACGATTCATTTTATTTGAACAAATGTTGCAGGCATAAATTAACTGCCATTTTAGCAAGGCTTACGTGCCTTGGCACCAAGAAAAAATTAGTAGACTTATCATAGAAAGAGCAAGGAAGCCTTAAGAGCCTAAAAGGGTCTCATTTATTTTCAATACTCTCTGGATATAGCATGAATTTTCTTATGATGTAAAAAAGAGTAATCTTATTTTAACAACCATATTTTGCAATTTACTGCTTGAATATCGGAAAATATTTGATTCAAGATCATTTTTGGCGCTTTTTTCAAGATGAACATACTAGGAAAAAATCACTACCAAAGAGAAGTGCAAAATCACTACCCTGGTTCTTAAGAAACCAGGCCACCAGAGGATTCACATTCGGTAAGAACTAATCCAAAAATGGACATAGAGCTAAATAACTCTTAAAATAGACAAGACGATCAGATATTTATAAGGTTTGCATTGAGGTCCTCAGTCCTTTAATTTCACGAGTAGGTTGCAGTAATACTTGGAATTCTAAATAAGCAGCTACTTATCGTTGTCACGTACTGTTTAAAATGCATATCCACAGTAAAAGCAAACTTCTTGTTGAGTGCCAAACACAGTTTTACACCTTCAATTTCAGTGCAATGGGAGTTGCTTATTTGTTAATTTCATAATAGAAGAAATGGCACTCGAGGTAGGAAAATACTTTTTTCTTTAGTTGTGATTAATAGACAAATCCAGGGCTGTACACTGGGGGACTCTTTTGCAATTACTCCTTCTCCTTCCAAAAATATCGTTGTGTCTCCTATTTTTCGTATTACCTTATTGTATTTTCCATATAGTTCACCTATTTGTATCGTTTAGTTATTAGGTGTTAGGTCACTCCAAAATTTTATTCCCCGAAAGTCGATATTGCTTACCTACCTAGCTTTAAAAAAAGGGTAAAGGATACCGCAATAGATTCTTAAAGTCCAAGCCGACGGTGCTGATCTCTGTCTCTAGGCCCTTCAGCCAGGAAGCGCAATGAGGGGATGGGGCCAGCCATCTTGTGCTTTTGCACATCCTTCCTGCTTATCTTCCCCAGATTTCTCCAGGTACCCATTTAGAGCTGGGTCGACTCTGGCTGAGCTTACAGTGTCACTGCCTGGGCTACCCATTGACATATTCGCTTGGATTTATGTCAGTGAGATATCAATGAATGTATATATATTTTTTGCAACTAACTGGTAAAAAGGCTACTACAAACAACATTGGTCAAAATATAAAACGTTCGAGAAAATCCACCTGAATCAGGCACGTACGTCGAAATTTTTCGAGGGATAGGGGCGAGGAGCTTAGCAATATTTTTTGGGGGGCTGAAAAACTAAGTTATATCGATGTATCTGTATAAGGTATCTCAAGATGTAGTATCTTGGGGTAGGGAGCAGACACTCATTTGCCCCTTGCTTGCATCCCTGACTCGAACTTCCTTTCTCCATACCCTTGAAAAAAGTCATAAAATTTTTTTTGTGGGTATTCTAAGTTGAGCAATCAATTTAAAGATTTACCAGCATATTAATGGAAAGTCTAGAATGAGCTGAATTACAAACGGCTTTTCCACAAATTTGGTAACAACTCACAAGGAAGATGAAGCGTCAATCCATACACTCTTAGAATGACAAAATTCCGATGAGAGAATATAAATCTGTTTCTTGTAAAAATATGAATTGGGATTTTTTGAATTTGTAGTTTGGCTTGTTTGATTGCTACTTCTATTCTCGAATCAATAGTCCAGCTATTTAGCAAGATTATCCAAAAGGACACAAAACAGTCAGTCAATACGCTATAAACTTTAAAAAGTTTAACTAGAAACTAATGATCTGGACAATACAATAAATACACGATTACTAATAACTATTTTTTTTTTTTATTCGGGCCATAAAAGTCATTATTTTACAAATAACCATGTTTTTCAATACCTTAGTAACAACAGAAAGTTTGTTCTCTATGAATTTCAGCGTATCAGAGAATCATTTTAAGTAGTTTCAAGCTCCTATCTGCCAAAATTTGGAAATTACCTTTTTTTGATGATTAATAAAGCGTGTTTATTTGTTTGTTGTTTTATTTTTGTCCCCTGGGGTAATCGTATCAAACCGATACGTAAAAAAAAAAATGGGCAAGGCTTATTGAAACAAAAATTAAAAATTCTAGTGTAGTTTTTAAGTAGCCCAAAAGATTATGTCATATCAACGTGACGTTTTCTGCCACTTTTTGGGTATTCATAATTTATTTCAAAAACCAAACGCACTAAATGAACTCCTTTTTTTTAAATATTGCTCTGCAAAAGTTACATTTTGACTTAAAGATTCGGGTTTGAGGGGTTGGTAGTCCTAGAGCCTGGATTTAGCTAATATGCAAGCCTGGGCATGTGTAATCATGGATATGCTATTATAAAGAAACCGAAATTAAAAGAAAAGTTTTTCCAAATGAAAGCAAAGACCAACAATAGAACTTACTGACAAAAACATGTCAGGAGGCTATTCCATCCACAACCCTCAATCTTTTTGCTAAAGTTTGACTTCTGTTCTAACTCTTTAAGACTGACTGCTCAAACAAAACTGCCCCTGATTTGGACTAAAAAATGTTTTAAAAGCACTGTAAAATTCTAGCGTGTAAAGCGGGGTTTGAGGGGGGGAGGTCCATCTAATACAGAATTGTTTTCAGTTTTAAGTTTTAATGTCACGGAAGTAGCAGAAACAGCAAAACTATGCAAGTTTCCAAACTATAAACATTTTTGGATGATGAATATTAATATCAAATTATGTAATAAATAAACTTAAACTATATTTCCATTTTCCGAATATGAATTTACTTTCTAATAATTCAGACCAATATTTCTAGTGCACGTAAATGGTTGTACACAGTACAGTAGGCTATATCGTATGCTGTATTTTCTAACGAATCATTGATCAAAAACTTTGAATGGCTTTCACACTATGTACGTAATTTCCTACGTTAGGTGGTTATTGAGTTAAGTATAACGTTTCACACTTAAAAAAGTCTTTCATACTAAGCTGAGATAAAAATCCAAAAAATCATCATAATCCCATTCTAAAACCATCAGAAGCAAACTGTTCAAAAGTTGAAAATGTGGAATGAAGATAGAGATTCAAGCTCTGATCAAGCGCGAAAGGCTATCTAGAAAAGTTGATCAGCTTGTTTTCAGAATTCATTAATTGCTCATCAAGAAATTTCATTTCGCTAGTGCCATACTTAAATTTCTGTGTCTATGTGGCACCATAGAGCGTGGGTAGCTAACAAGAGTGTAGACAAGTGCTAAATTTAAATAAAGAAAAAACAACACCATCTAGTATCTCCGACAATTTTGTTTGAAAATTTGTCAGTTTCCAAACTAATAATCTCTTCATTTTTTTTAGCTATTTCTACTTCTTGCACTGTTTGTCGCCAGGATATATTCCTTGTATCAAGCTTATCAGAAATCAATAGAAAAAACAAAGAAGAATGAGGATATAGCCCTAAGTGGAAAGACGGAGGAGAAAACAAATATGAACCATGCACAAAGATGAAATGTATCATATAAAAATGTTGTGCAGCATGTTTGTTATGATTTATTAGAAATGATTCCTCGCAATCATTTTGCTTTTTTCCGCAAGGTTTGTATTATTTTATCAACAATAAACTTATGACTTCTTCCAAGCTTCCTTTTGTCTTTTTTTAGAATACCTTGAAGTTTTTCTTCTCTCAAAACAAGTTAGGTTCCAAAGTGGTCACGCTTGAAATCCTTGAAGATGTATCAATGATCTATTAATTTTTCTTGTACGCCACGGAAAAGGAAAAAATGATAAGACTGGAGGCTCGAATTGGTCTCAAAAAAGGTTATTGTAATCTAACTTTTCTTAGTAATATGTCAAAGCTGTCAGTGATAATATGAGAGTAAGGGTCCAATTTATTTCTTCTTTTTGTGCCCATGCTTTACAGGCTATTTTCGTTTTACATAAAATGCTTTTCATTGAATTACAGATTTTTCATCGCTAGTTTAAAGAGAGTGCAATAACTAGGGTTCAACAAAAATTAAAACAAAACTTTAAAAAAATACCTACAGCATATCAGGCAATCTACTGATCCCTGGTAATTAAATATGTATCATGGATATCTTTAAGCGTCTGACGGCGTCGAGTAGCGTCTCCACCTCAGTTTTTGGGTTGGTTCTTGATTCGTAGAGGATATGAAAATCTCATAAATGTTTTTAAATCTCTACAGCGTTTTTACTTCTGTTGATGAACTTCAATTAAACGACTCAAATTTGTGTCTAGTTCTCTCAACAATGGTTTCTTCTTGTATATTTTTGCTTTCACCCTTCATTTCTTGTATAAAAGTCTCAAAATCTGTAACCGCCATCTGTATCCATGTTAAACTTCACAGTTATTTACAAATTTTAGCATCGATGACACCGTGGATAAGTGCTTAATCAACTATTTAATCAAGTAAAAATAATTTTACTTTATATAATTAGTAAATGATCTTGACTTTTGACTATTTACTAACTGAAAAGAAAAAACTGAGGCTATTACCTGAAGAGCGTATTACACCCGAGTTCTTTCACAATCAGAGTCAATTGGTTTTCACTCATTAGAGAGAATTTAAGTGTTTCTCATTTTTACACCTGAAAGGTGAAGGCACTTAGTGGATCAGAGGCACCGCTCCAGCGTTACCTACAGTAAGAAGTCATAAGGCTTCCATGCATTTATTATTTTTTTGTTCTATTTTCTTATAAACGTGGCTGCTAACAGCACTGCAGGGTAACCTTGAGGAACCACGCCCCTCGAGGATATTATAGAATAATAAACAACACAGCATTGGCAGTGGATTCTGATTTATGTATAAATCTTCTGGGTTTGGTCAGTTTTGGTGCGCTTTTTTGGGCTAAAAAACTTCTTCCTAGCTATTTTATTTACTATGGGCTGGCTCCCCATAAAAACATAATATTTGTAGGCATGAGTCTGAAGTAATAGGCATGAGAGTATCTGTGCATGGTTTCGACTCTTGATGATAGAAGAGCTTTGCCAAGAGGAAAAAACCATGTTTCGACCAAGATTGATCCAAGATTGCACAAAGCCTCCATTCATACTGGAATTCCCAAAGACTTTTTGTTTTCCAGTTTTAAGCCGGCTTAAGCCCTTCCTGTTGACTTTGGAACGTTTTTTTTTTCATTCCCAGATTTGCGGCTAGAGGTATAATTGAATATTTGATTTGCCGCTAGCCCTCTATCGAAGTTTTTAGATGACTCTTGAATCTTCTTTTGAAAGCGTCAACAGAGGAGCTTTTGGGGATGACTTCCTCAGGAAGATATTCCAAAGTGTAGTGCGACGTCAGATGAAGCTGTTTTTTAAGTATTCTGATCTCAGACTTTCAGCCTCAAGATAATTGGACTGAGCTGTGTTCTTTCGTGTCTGTCTTTCATGTTGGATAGTTAGAGGCATAATATAATGTCCCTATTTGGACCGGGCTGTGTGCCTGAATGCTTAAGATTTTTGGAAAGAGTTAAAAAGAGATAGGCAGAGCATTTTGAGAATGTGCTTAACAGTGATAGACTTACAGGAAAAAAAATTCAAAAGCTTGTAACACTTTGGATGTGAAGGAAGATTTATTTTGTATGGAAGAATTATTGACAGCACTAAAAGGATTAAAAAATGATAAGGCCCCAGGTGCCGATAGTGTGGTAAATGAGTTTCTTATACATGGCGTTTACGCAGCTATAGATAGTTTACTTATGATTAGGAAATGATTTTGAAAAAGGGAAACTACCTAGCAATTTCAGGAAAACTCTAGTTAAACCCATCTATAGGAAAGGTGATAAGAACGAGTGTGATAATTATAGAGGCATTAGCTTGGCCCTTCTGACCTGCAGAGGAGGATCCGGTAGCGGGTCCATTCACGTCAGGTACTTCAATTTCAAGACCTTCAGCAAACTCTTTTGCCTTCTCCAAAAGCGATACAAATGAAGCGTCAGAGCACAGTTCAGCTGTTTCCTTCCTTGTTGCTTGAATCAAGGGGCGGGACCTAGATATTACCAGATGAACTGCCTGAAGCTGCTCAGAAAGTGAGTTTGTCATCCTCAGAATTGCTTCCATATAGAGCAACTGGAATATAACTGTGAGAGCTTCCATTTTTCTTTGGAGCCCAGCTGCTTCTGCTCGAGCTTCACTATCAGCTCCCTCGCTGACTGCAGACAGTACAGCCATAATAGATTCATATCGGAGTCTTATCTTCAATATTGATCGATACCAGTATGAACATCTTGTCGCAGCACTGCTTTCTAATTCTAGGACTGGCAGTTGAGTAGCCCTTTGGGACTTGATAAAAAGCTGATGTCTGGTGTTGCTGATGGAAATGAACGTGTACAGATTTTGGACTAACGATAAAAATGAGCCAACAGTCCCAACACCTTCGGCGCAGTTTGCAATGACCAAATTTAGTCTATGCGCATGGCAATGAATGTATATTGCTTGTGGCGCTTTCGCTCTCAGTCACGCTTGAACACCAGAGAAGCTCATCACGCTTGCTCCGTCGTAGCACTAAGAAGCACAATAGCTCCAGTCAAAGCAATGTTTTACCACTCTGTCTGGAATGAAGCTGGTACAACTCACAGAATCCAGGCTTTTCATATGGTAGTATCCTATTGGTCTTTCTCGTGCTTTTTGCTCGTCGAAGTGTTTCAGGAGAATGGTGAGCTGTTCTTTCTTCAAATTATCTTTTGTCTCGTCGACAAGAACAGCAAAGTATTTGGCACGCTTAACTTCTTGCACTATTGTAGACCGAAGCCTAGATCTGATAACTGAAATTAGATCGTTCTGGTATTCTTGGGACGTATAGTGGCCGTATTATCTTTGTAGCTTGTTGAAAAGCGTAGGAGAATACTCGGCGAGAAGATTGCAAGTTTCGACGAAATGTCCTTTGTTTGCCGAAGATTCAGTCTCATCATAGCCGCGAAAGGCTGTACCCAGTCGCCCCAGTAGGGCCGTTACTTTCAGTAAGGCCTTTATGTGTTCCCTGTTTTCATTCATCTCCTTATTCCTGTCCGTTGACAAAACAGATGCGATGGGTTGCATCTCCGTGGCTTGTATAGCTTTGAACTTCGTCCACGAAACTGCACTGTCCCTGCGGTGGTAACTTTTTGCATGCTCTTCTAGAACGCTTGAGATGTCCTTCCATCTTCTAACGTCAGTCTTGATGAAAGGCGTCACCCCGTATCTCTGTCCACGAAGGGTTGACGTGCCGCCAAAGTGTCTGCAGCAGAAACAGAAAACCAAATTTTCCTTAACTGAGTACTCAAGCCAAAGATGCTTTCCATAATACGAAATATTAAATGACCGTCATAGCTTGCCGTTTGCTGAAACCTGTGCAGGTTACCGTAGCAGCTGTGGTTGACATGGATGGTCGTGGGAGGATGAAGAAATATCAGTAGGACCACTTGAACGATGGTGCTCTTCATCTCGAGTCGTATCTCGTCCAGATTGTGCCTCTTGTGCAGTGACAGGCGCAGTGTCTCTTTGAGTCGTCTTGTTTTCTACTAGCTCGGTCTGACCGACCCCCACGTCGTTCGAAGGGCCCAAAGCGACGGCAATGGATTGTTCGGGTGCTGAGTCAAGCACCTGAAATATATACCCAAAGGTTAAAAGCCACTGTTGTACTTTGAAGCACTATTGAACTCATTTTCAACATTTAAACAGTTGCTTTTTTTTAGTATGTTAAGTCCAAACTGCGTAGCAGTTTCCACTTTCGGCACAGCAGTTCGGGAAAAATAGTGCTAGAACTCCTCGATGGTGTGACAGTTTACTAAAGTATATCGAACTTCGGAAAAAAAACAGGAAATTTCAGCAAAGCCAAAGAGAGCGTTTTTCGGATGATTATACATGCGTTGATCCTACCCGTAAAGACAATAATAGAAACTTTGGGCTTAATGCAATAGCAACCCAAATCGCAAAA
This sequence comes from Artemia sp. Qi Xiang Cuo, assembly GCF_049724085.1. NCBI lineage: Eukaryota > Metazoa > Arthropoda > Branchiopoda > Anostraca > Artemiidae > Artemia > Artemia sp. Qi Xiang Cuo. The sequence goes on along the minus strand of NC_142797.1, from coordinate 58,352,507 downwards.
AGCCTTTGCAGTAATCCTTGAATGAATGATTTGGGTGTCCTGATACATTGAAAATAAGCTAAAGGCGCGTTCGATTTGCTGTAGTTTCAGTTACTTCCTTCTCCGTTGTAGGCTTATTTTTATTTTTTCTGCCACGTTATCCCATTTAACCTGAAGAAATACTGATAATTTGACCGCCAAACAGGTTTATAATTTTAGACCAAATGGCAAAATGTGAAGCATGACTACAGCAAATCGAATGCGGCTTCATATCACCAGTCGGCATTGTAGCAAATCGAATCATACTTGACCGTTGTCATCACTGTAGCTTCTAATATTCAGCTTTTTGTTTGCAGCCCTATTTCCAATTATTCCAAACTTTTTTTTTTACCTGTGGAAAAAACACTATGGGCCTTGGCTATTCTACTTTTAACATCTCACTGCACCCACTATTTTTAGTAATAATACTACCTAAGGAAGTGAAGCTGTACACTTGTTCGGTTACCCAACATCACCTATTCCCCTTCACTTGTTCCTTGTCTTGGCGATTTAATCTTCTTAACATTAATTTTCAAGCCTATTCTTGCAACCTGAACTGTTTAAACCTCTAAAAATTCAATCATTTTGATATCATTTTCATCTAGAATGCCTAAATCATCACCATAATTTAATTGTAGGATACTTAATTTTACATACTTAATTGATTCCTTGTTCTTACATGGCCTTTGCTGTCAGAGGCGCCATTTCAGCCAAACCTTAGGGTGGGCAAGCAATCGACATGGGCCCCGAAGCAGGCTTGTATAAAAAAAAAAAATTGCCTCTAGCTTTATCCGAAAAAAAAAACTGCCTTCCATGGGAGTTACAGTAAAAATTAAGGAAATTGTCTCAATTTCTTTGCCTTTCCTTCTTTCGGTCTTATGTCATAGGTTCGGAAAAGGCCAGATATCTGAAGAAAGCGGAAACGATATGTGCGATGTTAAAAAAAACAGCCGTTTAGGAATCTTCCACTTTTCCGAACCTATAACTTGACGAAAGCCGAACCTCTGTAGAAACTCACGCTTTGACTAAAGTATTTTCCGTAGCCAAATTCTTCAGCTCGCTGCTTACAGTAAATACTTTAGTCCAAGTTGGAGTCACGCTCCGGCTAAGACGATGCAAAACTTTGCTTGATGAAGTATATTTACAAAATCAAATATACAACAAAATTTTGAAACAGATCAGTGAACACTCAAGGCAACAAGGGGAACCGTCGTGGTTTCATTTTCGCAAAGTCGTCAACAAGCTGGTCGAAATCCAAGTTTTTAACTAAACCCTTCTCTGCAAAGATCAAAAGCAGGTGACTAAGATGATCGTCTCCTGTGGTTGAGCGCAGATAGTTCTTCACTATTTCCAGTCTAGAAAACAAGCGTACATTACTGGCTGTCGTGACAGGAAGTGTGGCAGCAATATGAAGAACTTTGATAATTTCTGAATAGTCCACTGGAAGTGCCTTGATATTATCGATGACGTCCATGAACCAACTTCATGAACCAGCTTCTACCACGTCCATGAAACAACTTCTGCCAACTTCATGGACGTCATTGATAATATCAAGACACGTCCAGTGGCCTATTCAGAAATTATCAAAGTTCTTCATATTGCTGCCACACTTCCTGTCACGACAGCCAGCAATGAACGCTTGTTTTTTGGGCTGGAAATCGTGAAGAACTATCTGCGCTCGACCACAGGAGACGATCGTCTTAGTTACCGGCTTTTGATCTTTGCAGAGAAGGATTTAGGTAAAAACTTGGATTTCGACCAGCTTGTTGACGACTTTGCGAAAATGAAACCACGATGGTTCCCCTTGTTGCCTTGAGTGTTCACTCATCTGTTTCAAAGTTTTGTTGTATTTTTAGATTTTGTAAATATACTTGATCAAGCAAAGTTTTGCATCGTCATAGCCGGAGCGTGACTCCGACTTGGACTAAAGTATTTACTGTATGCAGCGAGCTGAAGAATTTGGCTACGGAATATACTTTAGTCAAAGCGTGAGTTTCTTTTGAGGTTCGGCTTTCGTCAAGTTATAGGTTTGGAAAAGTGGAAGATTCCTAAACGGCTGTTTTTTTAACATCGCACATACCGTTTCCGCTTTCTTCAGATATCTGGCCTTTTCCGAACCTATGGCTTAAGAGCGGAAGAAGGAAAGGCAAAGAAATTGAGAGAATTTTCTTAATTTTTACGGTAACTCCCACGGAAGGCAGTTTTTTTTCGGATAAAGCTAGAGGCAATTTTTTTTATACAAGCCTGCTCCGGGGCTTATGTCGATTGCTTGCCCACCCTAAGGTTTGGCTGAAATGGCGCCTCTGACAGCAAAGGCCATGTAAGAACAAGGAATCAATTAAGTATGTAAAATTAAGTATCCTACAATTAAATTATGGTGATGATTTAGGCATTCTAGATGAAAATGATATCAAAATGATTGAATTTTCAGAGGTTTAAACAGTTCAGGTTGCAAGAATAGGCTTGAAAATTAATGTTAAGAAGATTAAATCGCCAAGACAAGGAACAAGTGAAGGGGAATAGGTGATGTTGGGTAACCGAACAAGTGTACAGCTTCACTTCCTTAGGTAGTATTATTACTAAAAATAGTGGGTGCAGTGAGATGTTAAAAGTAGAATAGCCAAGGCCCATAGTGTTTTTTCCACAGGTAAAAAAAAAAGTTTGGAAGAATCAAGGAGGCACACTTGTGCCTCTATAAAGAGGCGACCCACCACAATTTTAAGCGATTTCAGGTCCTAGAGGTCGCAGAGAGACGGCGGGGATCGCATCTTGTAGCCCAAGATCAAACTAAGAAACGTGCAAAATTTCTTCCTCCTCCGACTTTATCTTCATGGGGTAAACTTGGCCGGAAGTTTGGACCCTCCCACCTCAGCCTCCCTTTAACGTTGTCTGATTGGACTGAAACTTATAGGTTGAGCTTTACTAGTACTCTGGAGCGTATCCTCAAAATTTCAGCTCAATGCGATAACTTTTTCTCTGTTTTCAAAAAACCAAATATAGCCACTTAAAGGTCATTTCTCTTTTTTTTTTCTTGTTATCCACGCCTACAGGCCACAGTTGGCAACTGATCCGGGTGAATGAGGATTCATTCGAAGCAGAATTCGACCTTTTAGGGCCTTTTGATATTTTCAGACCGAAAAAATAATCCCCCGAATTTACATTTACGAAAAACCTCGTTTTCCTATAAGAACCCGCTATAAGCGGGCTCTTATCGTTTCCCGTTCGGGCTAGCCCGCAAGCCCGCAACCTGTCAAATCAGCTAACAGTTAGTCAAGCAATAATAAGTAATAAACTGCACAAAAACGTGCAGAAATTATTTGAAAAAAACTACGTTTTCTAAAGAGTTAAAGAGGCTGAGTTACAAGGTCGAACCTTAAAACGTACAGGGATTAGGAGGCACAGTTGGGGGGCTGCCACCCCCCAAACCCCCCGCTTTCGCAGCCATTAAATAAAAAAAAAGTTTTTAAACTGAAAGTAAGGAGCGACATTAAATCTTAAAACGAACAGAAATTATTCCGTATATGAAAGGGGCTGTGCCCTCCTCAACGCCTCGCTCTTTACGCTAAAGTTTTATTGTTTAAAAAAAAGAGTTGTGAGAAAGTCAAACTTTAGCGTAAAGAGCGAGGCGTTGAGGAGGGCACAGCCCCTTTCATATACGGAATAATTTCTGTTCGTTTTAAGATTTAATGTCGCTCCTTACTTTCAGTTTAAAAAACTTTTTCTTTTTTTTTATTTAAAGGCTGCGAAAGCAGAGGTTTTGGGGGGCTGCCGCCCCCAACTGTGCCTCCTAATCCCTGTACGTTTTAAGGTTCGACCTTGTAACTCAGCCTCTTTAACTCTTTAGAAAACATAGTTTTTTTCAAATAATTTGAAATAGGGCTGTAAACAAAAAGCTGAAATTACAAGCTACAGTGATGACAACGGTCAAGTATGATTCTGAAGTGTAAGTGCTCCGAAAGACGTGGGAGGATTTGCTAGATCTGTTCTAGAGAAACTACCTTTTCCAAAAATATGTTGTACCAAAATATGATTTAATCCCACTTTCTTGCGCTATAATGAGGAAAAGGTAGAGATGTCTAGGGCATTTTATACTGATAAAGGATGACATATTATGAATAGAGCACTTTATACGGATGAAGGATGACAGATTGGCACAGATAGTCCTTGTTGGCCAACCATCTAGGGCCAAACGAAAAGCAGGTCGTCCCCGATTGGGGTGGGATGAAGTCGTAGGAAACATTTAGAGGAAATGTAAACTTTCTTGGAAGGTATAAAGAGGGAGACTTAAATAAACGGGGATGGAGGAAGACAAGACCTAGCTGTGTTGGCCTCAGGCGGCTTGGTGCTGCAGTGAGTTACAGGGTTCCCAACTGCCGACGTCAAAAAAGAGTGCCAATCAAGGCCAAAAAAGAGTACATGTTGTTAAAAGGGTGTGCGAGTCAAAAAATTTGCGAGCGCGCGGCGGTAGCCGCGTGCCTGCAGCCCCTCTCAATTTTTTGATCATTCTCTCGCCATTGACACATAATTGTCAGTTATCCTTTGATCGATGAACTCATCATTTTTAAATTTTCAATGTTATTTAAAATAAAGTTACGATATCAACCTCTAAATAATAAGTTAGATAATGATTATCCTTCTTTTTTAGCTTAAAAAGTAATGCTCTGCTTGAAATTTGCAGGCGTTTATTTTGATTGCTTAGATCTTTAACTAAACTATAGTTGACTGCATCCAATGTTTAGTTAAAGTTTGGTCTCCATTTCATCCAAACTTTTTGAAAGGAATATAAGAGGTCCAAGTAACTAGTTGTGAACTATAGTTGACTTCACTGTAGTCAAGTCAAGTACCGTACCAAAGCACGGCGAAAATAAAAGGGAAGCAGAAACAAAACGGAATTATCATCCTTCAAAACAGCACAAAAAATTGCGTGTTTATTGCATTTTATCACGTTGTGCCTCAGTATCACCCAGCAAATTCAGAAACCGTTGAAAAAGAGGCACAAGAGTGTTCACATCTCCAGATAAGGCAACATTTGGACTTAAGCATTTGAGATTTTCCAACGTTAGGTCATTGTAGTCAATAATTACTTTTGGCGTAAATTTCGTTTACTCCCAACCCCTAGGGTATATATTTACTCATTAAGGGGGGGCTAGTAAAATTCATTTCTGACGCAAAAGAATGTTAAATTTGGATTGAGGATGCAATTCTTATTATTGAGGTAAGTTTGAACTTTACCCCAACCCTCCCCCCCAATGTGCAAATATATACCCTGAATTAGTATATTTGGGTAGGGTGAAGTGAATTTGCGCCAAAAACGATTATTATATTCAGAAAGAGCATAAGAAAAGGCATCGAGTGGTGTGTTCACTTTATTAATAGGTCAAAATATGAACTGCTCAATATTTGCCCATTTTTCTTTGTCATTTTCGATTGGCTCGAATATTTTTTGCCCTGGATTCATTTCTAAAAGTGTCATTCACCTAACTCAACTGTTTTCCAAAATTACAAGAAGTGTCTAAAGTCTAAATTACTATTTTAGGCTACCCCATATTTTCCTAATTTACCCTTTTATATCATTTTGATAGTATGGGTCCCAACCAAAGCAAATTTTCGTACCCTGGCTGGTAAGATGTTTATTTTTAAAAAAATGGCTATCACAAGAAGATATGGGTCATTCACGCTTTAAAATGGTGCACAGGCCTCAAGTCTTTGTAGAATTTCATCAGTTGGAAATTAAACTTTAGTAGCTTTATTTTGGTTGTTGCTTCTACATCGCCTTACTTCATGTTTCATACTCACTTTTCCATTTCCATGAAAAACAGTTGTGCCCAATAGCTTTCAACTTCCTTCAATAAAACTTGATTTGAATTTACCACTTTTTCACTGGTTATCTATGCTGTGATCTACTTCTTAGTAAATGGCTGACAAAACGAGAAAGACGCCTCGGATATGGCCCAGGAGTAGATAACAGAGGTCATACCGGCTAGCTGTTCTAATCTTTTGCACTTAAATAGTTTAATTTTTATTTGGCTCATTACTTTTTCTAAAATCATTTCATAAAAGTGTGCAAAAAAGAGTGCAAAGAGCAAATAATGGGCAAATAGAGTGCAAATCCGGTTCGTGGTGTGAAAGAGTGCAATGAAAAAAAAGAGTGCATTTCACACGAAAAGTGTGCAAGTTGGCAACCTTGGTGAGTTATTGGTAGTAGAAGTAGTAGTGGTAAATCTTGGCAAAATTGTCTAAGCAAGTAGTGCTATCTATATTGGACTATCTTTAGTTTCAGCAGAAAATTTTAAATAAAATAAGCAAGAGTTTATGACAATAAAATAACAGTTTTTGTTATTTCTTCGTTTGTAGAATCCAATTTCCCGGTTTTGCCTTTTTTTCGGAAAGCTAAAGAAATTATGATGGCCGAGTTAAGATATAGTCCTAGATCCTTATTTACAAAGAAAACAAGATAAAGGGGAGACTGAATAAACCAAACATCTAGGCTAGCCCACCAGCTTACGAAAACAATGCTGAAGATAGAGTCATACATTACGCCAGTGATCTTGAGCTATGTTGATAAATACATAAAAAATCTCAAGCCAGAAGATTCTCAGGTAAGCTATGGTAAAATTCTAATCTCCTTATAATTAAAAATATTTTTGCCATCTAGTTGGAAAATTTTGCCCATCCCTATATGACAATAGCAAATAGAAAAAGTAGCCTAAGCAAAAATTACAGATTGCTTTCCTTCTACACAAATTACTAGAAACAAGCAGAAGAAGGCATTGCAAAATATCAGCATAGTCACCAATTGGTTTAAGTTTGTTCAGTTGTTTATTACATTTATTGAAATTTAATCATGTCTGTTTGTGATGGTTCCACAACTATGTACCTTGAAGCAGCTGCAAATTTTTAGAAAAAAGGTATGTTTCCTTTGTTTATTTAGTTTATTCATTGTTTTCAATTTTTATATTTTCAGTCATTTGAAGCATTGTATGATTTAGCTTGTTTTGCATCATTTTTGTTGAAGGAAGATAATCTGTTTTTTTCTATTTCTCAATTTTTCTTTTTGCTATTGTTATGTTACTACAAAGTTCATCATGCAGAAGATGCATCTTTATATACAGATGTCAGGAAAACATTGAAAATTTTGGAATAAATGACACATAGAAATTCAAAGATTTATTGAATTAGATTGTAGACCTTTGGAATATATTACTTTAATGTATTGGATTTAACAATTGAATTGTATGTTTCTAACTAATTTTTTAACCTTAAATTATAATTTAAAAACTATTGACAAGGTAATAAGTTACATTTTTGGGTTCAAAATATAATTTGAACCTGAAGTGGTTACTATATTTGGAAAGAGCATAATAAAAGGTGCAAAGAGATGTGTTCACTTTCTTCTTTGCTAGGTACTGAAAAATTTAGCCTAATTTTATACTCTTTTCTTCCTGCAGATTGATTATTATTTGCAGTAAAATAATAAAGAAAAAAAATAGTCACTCTGTTGGAAAATAAATTTTGAATGTATATAATGGATTTTATTCTGTATAGGCTGTTTGTGAATCAGAGGGGGGGAGAGGCTAGAAGTACTGAAACAATGTTGTTGTTTAAATTTCTGGCAACCAATTTTGAATAAAAAAAACAAGATATCACTTTTGAGGTTCTTTTAAGAGCTCAAAACAAAATTTGCAAAGGAAGTGATTAGTAGCCTATGTTTTGAAAGAGCATAAAAAGGTGCATTCAGGGGTGTTTTCACCCTCTGCCTAGCTAACTAATAAGAACTCTAAATTTAGGGGAGACTAGGGCTATCCCAGACAGTTGTTTTTGACAAGCTCTGTTCTATACCTATTTGGGATTTGGTGACTCCATAGGCTCAAAGAACTTTTTTTGTTGTGAAGTGTCTTTGGTCCAATGTTCATGTTTTTTCTAAATCATCTTTTTGTGCTTTTGCTTGCTGTCCAGAGCCACCCCACACAAAGGGGCAACTTTGGACATTCCCTGGGGCAAATTTGAATGCATTAAAATGGCTTTCATATGTTCAAATACAGACCCAGATGAACATCCAATCTATATAATTAAATATAAAAGTAAAAAGAAGCAATCAGCCCTCACTGCAAATTCCCCCCAAAAGTTTCTTGCAGACCATTCTGCCTAAAAAATTCTCCCTAATATACTTTCATTAAAAAAAATGTTTATTTTCTTTATTTCTGATCAGTTTTTCAAGTCATGCCAGAAATCCTCCCTATGTGGAACATTTCCCCCATAAATCCTCCCCCTCTCCTAGTAGAAAGTTTATCCTGCAGAAAATTTCCCCATGGAGAATTTCTCCTGGTGATAATTCCCTCATGGAGAATTTCTGCCACAGAGAATTCCAATACAACTAAAAATTTTCCTGGACATTTCTGCCAGAACATTTCCATGTGTAAAATTAAGTCACCAAACATAAAGTAAGATAAATAAAACAAATTCCATATATGAATTTCAGGAAACTATGCTGAATAAAATGGCTATCTCAAAATCTTGATCAGAAGACTGCAGGGAAAAAAGGGCATGGGAAGGGGGCTAGTTACTGGTCCTTCACCCAGTCTCTTTGGTCTCTTAAAAAGGGCACTAGAACTTTTAATTTCCATTCAAATGAGCCCTCTGCTGATGTTCTAGGATTATTGATTTGAAACAATCATCCCTGGGAAGGACAAATAATAATAATAAGCATGCATCTTTGATCTTTCTTCTGGCATAAAATTCAAAATTCCACATTTTGCAGATGGGAGCTTGAAGAATGTACAGTAGGGTTCTATGATATGCTGAATCTGATATTGCAATTCTCAATAAGAATCCTTGACTTTAAGGGAATGTTTACCCATTTTTCAAAAGTTAGACAAATTTTCTCAGGCTTGTAGCTTTTGAAGGGTAATATTGAACTTAATGAATCTTATATATTTAGAATCAGCATACAAAGCCAGTTATTTTGACATATCTTTTGTCATCAATTTTCTGTTTTTTATACTTTTGGTTACTATTGGGCTGAGTTAATCCTTACTTACAGTTTGTTACCACAAACTGTTGGATTTAATCAATTATTTTAGCCAGAACATGACTATTAGCAGTGAGATTGCTGGTGTTTACATCTTGTGATTTTGAAGCTGAGCCCCCAGATAAGAGCATTCACCAGTAACTAAAGAAGGAAGGAAACCAACTTCCTAGAAACATCATGATGGAAAGGATATATTCCTGTAGATCTGAATGATGAAATTATGTTCCTAAGGGAGAATTTCTGCAAATGTGGCTTATAAGACAGCTCTGCCACTTTATACATAGAAATGTGTTTACCTAGGTTCAGGTCTAGCCATTTGTTCATTTTAGTTCCACTTAAATTACCCAAAGACTATAGCATCCAGGATTTACATTTTTTGTGAACATTGGGTTGGGGAGATAAGAATTATGAAGGCAGACCTCCTACATAACCCAGGTCAACCCCATGTACATAACCCATGCTGTAAGAAGGATTTGAATTCTCATCAAAAATCTAACTGTTTCAGAGTTGACTATAGGGAGTCTGTATTATCCAACACAAGCTGAATAGGAAGCAAATGGGGGATAAAAACATGCAAATAAAAAAAAATAATTGGATGGAGATGCAATTTCATAATTCCAAATTAATAACTGTAAAGTTGTCTTTAAGTTGATTAAGGTTTAAAATATTAAGAAGCAAAAATATAGTTTTTGTATCTGAGAGACTATGAAATTTGTATTGGATGACAAAGGGAAGTGCCAAGAACTCTTATAGCTTTATTTTATATTATCTGGAGAGATTTAAAATGAACAGGGAATGAATGCAGTGACCTGATGATTCATTCATAATCACATGCAGCTTCACACAAGGCAAAACAGCATAGTCAATAATATCCAAAAGTAAAATACATGTCTTCAACTGCAGTGGGTTTGTTCTGGGCACCTCTAAAGTGTCCAAATATCTGAAATAACTCCATAATGACCATAGATGGTTGAACACATAATGGACAAACTAACACAGAGGGTTTTGTTCATCAAAAACAGAAATAACTGTAAGAATGACTATCTTTAAGCTGCACTTTATTGGAACTTTAGGTTAACAGCTGTAGAACTCATACTACTACTACTAATAACAACTCACCACAGCACCAAGTCGCCTGAGGCCAACACAGCTATGCACTCTCCTCCATCATAATCTATTAAAACCCTCCCTTTTTAAACCCTCCCAGGAAGTTCCTATTTCCTTTAAATCTTTCTTTATGACATCCTCCCACCCAAGACAAGGATGACCTGCTTTATTTTTAGCTCTAGATGGTTGGCCAAAAAGGGCAATCTTTGGCAATATTTCATCCTCCGTCCACACAACGTGCACTAGCCATCTCAACATTTCTTTCATTATAGCCTAGCCCTAGAAAGGGGGATTGAACCACATTTTTTGTACATCCTACTGTTTGAAACACAGTCAGTCAGCCAGGTACCCAGAACAATCTGTTGGCAATTTCTCTCTAAAACATCTAGCAAATCATCTAGCAAAAGATCTAGCCTCATCAACCTTATAAGGTTGGTGGAGCCCACCTCAGGGACTCTCAGTATCTAGGAAAGTCATAGCTTTACTTAGATCCCAGGCCTAGAGACAGTTGGGCCTGAAACCCTCCACCCAAAAATTTTACCGCAACGAAAAACAATGATACTGCCTCAGATGATCTACCCTCCCTTTACCTTCCACGACCCCAGCACGTCCCTGGACCGATTTTAGACCATCGAATGAACCTTGTTGACGAGGGTGGAATACGACTTATCACCTGGAACGTACTCACACTCAACTTTCCTGGAGCTAAATCAATGCTTGCCTATGAGCTAAAACGCTTCAATATAGCTGTGGCTGGCCTTACGGAAACCCGCCTTGTCGGAAGAGAGTCCGAGGATATTGGTGAAGGATATCACCTGATCTGGTCTGGTGACCCAAAAAGCAAGACAAATGGTGTAGGCCTCGCGCTGAATGCTAGAGCCAAGAGATGCCTTCTCTCCTATAAACAAATTTCAGATAGAATACTGATGGCTCAGCTCCAGCACAAGCATGGAAAGTGGACAATTATTGTATGCTATGTTCCCACCAATCCTAGTGCTGCGGAAGTGAAGGGTCAGTTCTATGCGGTGCTCTCAGCGACCCTGTCTAGAGTCCCACCCCACGACATCGTCACTCTTCTGGGAGACCTTAACGCGACCGTAAATGACAGGGAGGGTGTGTGGAGAAGTGTTCTCGGCCCTGTGACTCCAGACTCACTGAGTTACACCGTACAAAGACTTCTCCAGCTCTGAAATTGGCATAATATGGTTATTTCAAACACCCTCTTTCAGAGACGAGATATACACAAAATACTCATTGTATAGTAACGACGGCCAGACAAAGAAGATGATCGATTATGTTATGATCTCGGGTCGCTGGTGCTCGTTGATAACAAATTGCCGGACTTATAGGTCGGCCGAGCTTGGAAACACAGACCATAGGATGGTAGTCGCCACATTCAGGCTACGCCTGAGAGCACAAGGACAAGAAAGACGGCCTCCCAAGCTTGATCTGAGTAGTCTGGCTACATCTCAGATGCAACAGAAGTATGCTCTCGATATCTCTAACCGGTTTAGCTGCCTCCAAGTTCTGGACGACCCTGAAGTAGCCTGAAAGTCTTTCAAAGATAACATACTCGATTCTGCTGGCAGTACCATTGGCCGCAGCAGACACAAGAATAAACCCTGGATATCCCAGGAGACTCTGTCTGTAATCGACCTGCGCCGTAAGGCTCGTTTAGCAAAGAATATGCCAGAGTATAGACGACTCAATGGTCTGTGAAATCGCCTAATGCACAGTGACAGGAAGACCTTCGTCAACAAGAAAGCCAGCAATCTTGAAGATGCTGCGAGAAAAGAAGACACCTGCTCCCTCTAACAACACCTCCGCCAGCTGCCGGAAGGAGGACTTCCACCGTGAGCCGTATTTTTTCTGTTGACGGAAGCATGCCGGATGACGATGCAGTTCAACACTCTGCATGGAGCAGTCCCTTTTCAACGCTTCTGAATGCTGAGGCTGTTGCTCATCCCGACCCTGATCTGATTCAAGCAGCAATGACCTCACCCGAGGATGCTTCCTACCTCGTATCGCAGCCACTAACCACCTAGGAGATTCGAAACGCTGTAAAACAGTTAAATAATAATCGAGCCCCCGGTGTCTGTGGTATTTCTGCAGAACTCTTCAAGTACAGGGGTGCAGCGATGATTCTGTGGCTCCAGATAATCTTCTCAGCTGTATGGACTACGGAAAGCATACCGAATGACTGGTGTGCTGGCATCATAGTCCCGCTCTGGAAACGTAAGAGCAGCCGTCAAATCTGCTCTAACTATCGTGGGATCACGCTTCTCTCCGTTTCTGGTAAACTCTTCGCCATGTCACTTCTGGACAGATGTTTCACCTTTGTGCGTAGAGAGAGAAGAGTCCAGCAAGCCGGATTCATGCCCGACAGGTCGACGAAAGAGCAAATGTTTACTGTGCGCCAGTTGATTGAGAAGACGCGGGAGTTCCACCAAAAAGCGTGCATCGCGTTTATGGACTTTAAGGCTGCCTTCGATTCTGTTGATCACCGTTCGCTTTGGCTGATACTAAGAACTACGGGTCTACCCAAGAAATATTGCTCACTCTTTGAAAAGCTGTATGAGGATACGGAAGGCTGCTTGCAAGTCATTGGAAAACGTAGTCCCACATTCCCGGTGAAGACTCGCGTCCGGCAAGGTTGCACCACCGCTCCCGAGCTTTTCAACTGTGTCGTAGACCATGTTATGGCCAGCACAATGAATCGCCTTCAATTCGGTCTTCAGTTCGGAGACCGGGTACTCTCTGATGCTGACTTCGCCGACGACATAGCGCTAGTTGCGAGCACCGTCGATAAGATGACCAAAGCTCTCCAGGTGCTTTCAGAAGAAGCCTCGAAAGTTGGACTGAAGATCAACTGGCAGAAAACCAAAGTTATGCTCCTTGAGCCTCCCACGTCCCGTTCTAATGCAAAGGAAGTCAACATCGGGAACATCTGAGTAGATGTGGTCGAAGACTTAACTTACCTGAGATCTATTCTATCGAAGGATGGCTTGATCACCAAAGAGCTTAAATCTCGAATTGCCAAAGCTTCAGCACTTGTTGGGAGGCTTAGCAACATCTGGCGAAAGCCAAACATAAGCTGCTTTACCAAAATGCGCATCTACAATGCGTCAGTCAGCACCGTCCTGCTGTATGGAGTGGAGACATGGCCAGCTGCCAAATCTATCCTCAGCGCCGTCGATGTCGCTCAGACGAAACATCTCCGAAGAATCGAAAGACTTCACTGGACTGACTTCGTTAGCAACCAGACTCTCCTATCACGTACGGCTCAAACTCTTTTCTCGACGCAGCTCGCCCAGCGTACTGTTCGGTAGTACGGCCACCTCCTTCGCATGCCACGCGACGCCCCAACACGGGTCGCATTCGACTTCGACCCCACCCTACACGGATGGAAACGACACAGAGAACGCCCACCCACTAGATGGAAAGACAAAGCCGATGAATTCCTCACCCAAGCCCACATCCCGGTGGAAGAAGCTGCGATCCTGGCAAGCGATAGGTCAACCTGGAGGCGCCTAGTCTCATCGTTCTCTACGCCGAACCCTCGGCAGGAGCCTTAAGTCAAGTAAGTCAAGTTTTCAAAGCGCCCATGCGTCAGAGCCATATTTAACCACTGTCATCACTATAGCTTCTAATATTCTAAGCTTGCTTTGCAGACTTATCTTCCTATTCTTCCCACCTTTTTTTTAACTGTGAAAAAACACTCTGAGCCTTGGCTATTCTACTTTAACATTTTCACTGCTCCCATCATCTTTACTAATAATACTACCTAGGTAAGTGAAGCTGTCCACCAGATCAATGTTTTCGTCACCCAACGTCACCTTTTCATCATTACTTATTCCTAGTCTTAGTGAATTAGTCTTCTTAACATTAATTTTCACACCTCTTCTAGCAAGCTGAACTTGCAAAACCTCTAAAAGTTCATTCATGTTGCTCACACTTCCATCTGGGATGGTTAAATCATCAGCATAATCTAAGTCCAGGAGAGTTTTTACTCCCCGTTTAATTCCGTGGTCTCCCATTGCCTTTCCTGTGCTCCTTAAGACAAAGTCCATCAAAATAATCCATATAAAGGGAGATAGAGCACAACCCTGCTTAACTGCTGATTTAATACAAAACTAACTGCTAACTTCATTTCCTATCTTAACTGCAGCAGTGGTATTCTCATACAAAGCACTAATCACTTTAATGTATATGTCTGGTATACCATATAAGAATAAGACCTTTGCTATACCTCTTCTATCAACAGAATCGAACGCTTGCTAATAATCTATAAAACCGAGGACCAAAGGTCTTTGACAACTCAGGCACCTCTCAATTATTAACCTAAGACTAAAAATTTGGTTGACACATCCTCTACCTTTTCTATAACCACACTGTTCTTCTCTTAAAACTTTGTCTACAGCTACTCTCAGTATAAAAAGTATCAAATTACTAAGTAATTTGCCACCTACAGAGACCAGACTAATGCCTCAATAATTACCACACTCACTCTTATCACCTTTCTTGAACAGTGGTTTAATTAAGGTTTTCCTAAAATCATTAGGTACTTCCCCTTTTTCCAAAATCATATTCATAATCTTCAGTATTTTTAACCTCAGAGCCATCATATTTAAGAAATCCATTTACCACACTATCAGCACCTGGATCCTTATTTTTTTATCCTTTTTGTACTGTTGCTAATTTTTTCTCACAAAAAAAAATCTTTCTTCACATCCAAGGTATCACAAACTTTTTTTATTTTCCTCTATAGCCTATCATTCCCTGCAACTCTGTATCGGTTTAGCACATTCTCAAAATGTTCTGCTGAGATCTCTTGAACTCTTTTCTTAAAAGTATTGTGGCCCCATTCCTATCTTTAACTGGGAAAGTCCAGATTGATTGCTCCATCTTCATTTATCTACATTCTAGTAAATTATTTTACTATTATGCCATCTAGCTGCATCTTGCAGATCCTCAGCAATTTTATCCATGGCCTCCACTTCACACCTCCTTAGTTCATATTTTTATATTTTTTCTACTTTCTTCATATTCGTCCGATTTTCATATGATCTACTACCTGAATAATTCTTGTATAGTCCCCATCCCCTCTCTTTTAAACGTAAAGCGTTTACGCATGTATTCCTATCTGCACTCCTAACTTTCGTCCCTAAGACACCATCAGCAACTTCACAAATTGTGTTTCTAAAGTTATTCCAACGATCTTCCACATTGTCAAATTTTAAACTCTTAAGTTTAGTAGTCAACTGTTCCTGGAAAATTTCTCTCAAATTCTCATACTGGAGTCTATTAACGTCATAACTTCCTGGGTGGTAGTTACTCTTCTTAAATTTCAGCTTTAAAGTAACCCTAGACACTACTAGATGGTGATATTTACTTTTAACATCAATAACAGCACTCCTATATACCCTAGTATCTTGTATTGATCCTGCTAGTCCTCGGTTTACTATAACATGATCAATAAGGTTTTCTGTCTTATCATCACATGAATACTATTTTAACTTATGGGCCATTTTATGACCAAACACCATATTGGTTATAACTTGGTTGTAATACATACAAAATTGCAAAAGTCTGTAGCCATTACTATTTTCTCTTCCTAAACAAAATTTGCCTTTGCTAGGATACCATCTATCCCTATTTCTACCGACCTGGGAGTTAAAATCTCCTAGTAAAAGCATCATATTTCTACCTGGGACCCTGTCTATTTGCTCCTGTAACTGTAAGTAAAATTCATCTGAGTCACTTGTATCTCCGTCAGTCGGCTCTATAGTGGCATATACTACTATAACTGATACCCTGAACTTTTTAGTCATAAAATGAGCAATTAGTATTCTATTATTATTACCTTCCCAGACTAAACAAGACTTAGCAGCTTCCTTACTCATATAAGGGTTGATTTACCTTACAAATTGCCATTATCCAGTTTCTTCAGAAACAGTACAGCTATTGAATTTCTGAATGGGATTCTGTTGTATGTTACTAGAGGACACTACTTCATGTTTTCTTGATATAATTTTGTAGATAGGGATTAAAGAGCAAATGAACTGTCCAGAATAACCCATACTATACAGAATGCCCATACTATAGGTACTGCTTTAATCAACAGGGACAGCTATTGAATTGTTGTTTTGGGAGGGGTGGAACACTAGTGAAACGATGGCTCTCCTGGTATTTTCACCCCTCCACCCCTGCAATTAGTGCAATTTTCCACCTTCTGTGGGTGTTTGCCCCAAAACCACCCCCTGGACCCACCTGTGGTCGGTGTGACCAATTAACGAAAATAAAGAATATTTGTTTATAGAGATGCAAAAAGAACAATATTGAACAAACATACTTAAAACAGGGGGTTGGGCAGTAATGGTTTTGGTGCTTGGAGAAATCATCAACTAATCTATCCAAATATAGATTCTTTACATCCTCTTTTTCAATGACCATGATCATCAGGTGACTGAGTCTGTCAGTTTTCATTGTCAATTGTAAATAACCCTTTGCTTGCCCATATGCTGAGAAAAATTGTTTATTGCTTGCAGTAGTCACAGGCAAAGTAGTAACTAGCTTCATCAGCTTTAGCACTGTCAAATAGTTAATTTGGAGGTCGGCTAAAATGTTGATAGTTCAGAAAAGGTCAATTTTTGAAAACACACCTTTTGAGAGATGCAACTTTGCAAGAAAAAGCTATGACTTTTTGGCATAGGCATCAACACCAAATATCCATTGATAATGAAACACAACACTTCCCATTCCGGGAAATTAAAAATAAATAGGAATTTGAGAGGTTGAAGGGATAAGCATCAAGGAGAAGTATGGTATATTTTATATGAAACGTTGGTCCACATAAGTCTGCTTTAACTATCTGACTAACATTGCATTTACCAGTTGTTGAGTTTGAATGAAACTCTTTGAGACACATGGAAATGACTCGACTTCTCTTGCTTCAAGCACTGGTTTTATATTTTGAAAATTTTGATTCCTGGATATTGTGTAAAGCCGAGTATTCGGATATGTTTTTGCTTAAGTTGTGCCATTCGGTGCCATTTCTAAGCTTTTGCAGCGTCTTTTATGTCCCAGAAATCAGTTTAAGTGCCTTATAAATCAGCAAACGTTCTGGTTCAAGTTGCTCTGATAAACAATTTACAATGAGTGATACTTTTTCCATTATGTGCAAAGTTGAGACAAAGGAGACCAAATTGATTTTGTCCAGTAGTAGTTTTGCTTCAGATGCTGCCTAACTGTCGGGACTATCGTAGACTGTGGCTTGCACAGCAACAATACATTCAAATTTGGCCTTCACCTTAAGGATAGAGTGAACTTCAAGTCTTCAAAAAGACTTTTCGCTTGCCTATACGCTTGGATTACATTAATAGTTCATGTCAAGTGTTGCTGCATAATATGAATAGTGTAAAAACTTAAGAAAAAACTGTAAGATTTTTATCTAACTTTGGTAATTCGGATAAGGTGTCTGCTTGTGAGTATTCTAAAAAGAATAATTTAATTGATACATCCCAAATTTAGGACTACTAGATGGCAAATTTTCTTTTGTAAATATTTTAGTCAGCTATAACCTGTGCTTTTGAGAATCTGTTCAAAACCATCTAGATCATGATACAAGTAGTGAATACTCACTTGCTCTTTCAAGCTTCATTGCTCTTCTTGACAGACAAAATATGCATAGTGTTTGCGTTTTTCAATACATATATCTCTATATCAGACTAGCAGAAAAAATAGATAAAACGACTAGTTATTTCTTTTTGCATTCAAAAATATTTGCGATCTTATTGTATTGTCAGTCTGTCACATTGTTCACAGAGTAGAAATACAGGAATAGAAGAAAATTTACCCAATTGAATGGGATGTAGAAATGCTGCATTGTATATAGATAACAAAAAGAAGTTTCCTTCTGATCTATAATAACCCTCAGGAGGTTAATTCAGCCCAGGGCTCAGAAACTGCAGACTATGCCAAGCACATTAAATTATTGTGGAAGTATTCTTCAAGACTTTTTCACAAATGGTTTTCTAACAGTTTGTAGTAACAAAGAGTAATAAAGGAGTAACTCGGGGCAATAGTAATCAAAACTCCAAAAAATTATTTTGCTAACAGTTAATACATAAAAAATGGTTTTTTTTTTTTTATCGAGATTCCGAATTTAAAATATTCATCAAATTGAAAGGATCAGTTAAAAGCCTGAGAAAATTTTCCAGGTTTGTTTTCCCAGGAAGAAGATCATGGATGTGTGTGTGTATTTTTGGTCTTCCTAGGGATGATTGTATCGAACCTCTGACCCTGGAAAATCAGGATAGGACTTATTTGAACAGAATTAAAAATTCTAGGAAGTAATGCTGCACGGTGGCGCACTCGTTCCTGGAAAGCTAGGTATTTCATACAAGACAAATGGTTAATATAAATATGTATCTTAATGCTTGATTTAGCTGAGTTGAGTTGATTCATATGATCTTTCACGAAATTATGTTCAACAATGTATAATCACCTATTATAAAGCAGGGGTGATGGTTCATCGTGTTTGGGGGGGGGGGATATAATGAACCTAAAAGAGTGTGTTTCAATGCCTAAACTGTCTAATCTGCATAAATCCTCAAATAAATATAGGAAGGAGTGCGCGTGTAGGGGGGGGGGGGGTAGGAATGAATTTCTCATTTCCCCCTCATCTTGGTTAGACATGGGTATGATTTGGGAAAGAATCAGAAATAAAATAAAATCAAGTTTTTTCAAATGAAAATAAGGAGCAGCATCAAAGCTTAAGATGAACAGAAATTATTCCGCATATGAGGGGGGCTACCCTCTCCTCAACCCTTCATTGTTTACACTAAAGTTCGACTTTTTGTTCCAATTCTTTAAGATCAACTGCCCATCCACAAGGATTGTTGAATTTAAATGAGAAATATTAAAAAAAAACTTTAAGACTATAGCGTAACAAGCAAGAGGTCTAGGAGGGGGCAGTCCCCTATAAACGGAATAATTTCTGTTCATTTTGAGTTTTAATGTTGCTCCTTATTTTTGTTTAATTTCCATCGTAGATCATCTCACCGAAAGATTTTTGCACATAGTAAAAACGCTAAAATTTTATTGTAGCAGCTTTTGGTCATCTTGGAAAGTTGTTAAGCTTTGGTGAATGATAATTACCGGAAATTGATTTATAGTCTTGAAAAGAGTCAGGGAATGCATTTTCAAGAACCAACCTCCACTCGTTTCTTCTCCTGGACACTGACTGCGTGAACAAAGAAAAATGATGTGGAAAGCAATACAATTTTCAACCATGTACAACCAACTAAGGGTCTATTAGAGGTGTTTGAATCTCATACCTTCACTTCTTCTCTGTTTATAACGTCTGGAATATACTTTTAAAATGGACCTAATTTTTAGAGAGAGAGAAAAAATAATTGGATTTGGCTTTGCATCTTGATCAGACTCTGCAAACTGATTTTTCCAGTAACAGCAGTCCAAGAAAACAATATTCTAAGCCTAATTGGAAAAAAAGTTTTCATAGGGGTTTCTCAAATCTGTGTTCACATAATCTATAATTCTCTAATAACGGATAAGGGGGGGGGGGAGGTAAAGTTTGAATACGTTTCTGGCCCTAATTTGGACTGTACATTCTTAAAAGGATGGACAGTCCAAATGATGGACTATTCATCTAGCCTAACAATTTTCTAAGATAGTAAAAAGCTGTTATGGTAGCATTCTACTTGCAAAAATAGTCATAATATTCCGAAGGTATTTTTTATTCTGCTTTTTAGTCAAATAGGATATTGGACCATTTACTGGCAGACTCTCATTTCTTTGATCACTATTTTGTCAGTTGTTTTTTTTTACCTCCATTGACAGGCTAAATGCCTTTTTTAGGCTATTTTTTTGTCTGATTTAAATTTTTTGTTGACTTTTTCTTAAATTTAAAAATATAGTTAAATTCTACTCTGAAACATGTGCAGTATTTAAAACAGCCTTTTTTTTTTATCAAAAGAAATCCTTAAAAACCTAGATGGTAATATATAATTCTATTCTGGAAATGATCAAGGAAAGATTCAGATTGTATTTCAATTTTTCATGGTAGCGTATCTAGAAAAAAAATAGAAAGATGGTTATCTATCAGGGCTTGTCAGAGAGTTATTGCTAACGTGTATGGACTTTAGTGCTTTAAAATCCAAGTAGTTTTGAAGAAAAAAGGCTGCATTTTAAGTCTGCCATCCCATATCAAACACAATCAGTATTAAATGATGTTTTCTGAGTAATTAAAATTTGAAGGTAATAGAATGGATAAAAAATAATGCTAATTCTTCTTGTGTAATAATATATTTTTCATAAATGATGAATAAGCTATTTGTTCAAAAATTCATGCAGCAGGGCTGGTAAACCATTTTTCCCAATGTGGAATGTATTTTTGGGGGGCATTGGAAGTTTAATTTTAAGAATTAATGAATTTAGTAAGCTGAAATTGCTGAAAAAAAATAACAAGTGGGTGCAGTAATATGAATTTGTTAAAATGCTAACTATCATTAAGAAAGCCAGTCTTTAAAATTTACTTGTATATTCAAAGGGGAAACAAAGTCTTTAAGAAATTATTTTTTTTTATTTAGACCTAAAGGGTGTAAGTAAGCATTCTACTTAGCCCTTGGAAACTAAGGACAAATTTGAAATTTGTCCTGGGTTTCCATTAAAATGGGCAAAATTAAGAATAAAAATTAACTCATCTGAAGATAAATTCAATTAACCCATCTGAAGAGAAATTCATTTCCTAGTATAACTGTATTTGATTGAAGAATTATCTCTGTTTGTCACTTCTCTGTTGCAAGCCCTTTGTTCTGGTCAATTCAAAGGTATCTTTATGGAGTGAAGGATCTATTCTCAGTAACTTGGATTTATGCCTTTAGGTGATTCAATCAAAACTGTCTCTCCCGTTCAAACTAAGCACAGCTCATATTCACGCCCAAAATGTATGTATCTTGGATAAAGCTAGCATCTTAGTTTATAGTTATAACTGAACGCTTTCGAACAAATAACACCATCTGTTTGAAAAAAAAGAGTTAGTGGAAACTTCTAATTCTAAGGCAGGTAGTTGAGTAAAATCGTCCAGTCTGGTAGACTTTATTATGCTGAAGTTGAATCTCAAGTTAAATTTTCTCTTGGAGGCTTAGTTTTTTTCCACTATACCTAAATTTTTCTAATGAAAATAAATGCCAGTCAACTAAAGACCAACAATAACGTTTCTTGATGATTTGAATAAGAAGTGTCGAGAAATTCCAGAAATTCTAGGATCTAGGGGGCTCAGAGACCTTCTCTCTTGCGTAAGTTCATAATGTAGAATCTACATTGTGGATGACAAGGGGCTGAGACAAATAATGGACATCCTAGACTAGATAGGATAAGGCATCTGAAGCACTGCAACTTTCCATAAGAGGGGCTTTAGATGAATTATATGAACATTCATGTTCTGGAGTTATTACTATTTTTGGCTTAAAATAATAAATGAAGCTAACCCTTATTTTGTTTTCCATTTAAAGGTATCTTTATGGAGTGGAGAAGCTGTTTTCAATAACTTGGATCTGCGCCTTGAGGCGATCGAGTCAGAACTGTCTCTTCCATTCAAACTGAGCTCAGGTCATATTCACGAGCTAAAAATTTATGTGCCCTGGACAAAGCTTGCATCTGAATCCATTGTTATAACTGTGAACACAATAGAATGTACATTAAATTTGAAGGATATCAACACTGATAGTGATTCAGCATCAGAATCTAGCTTTATAGCAAGGAAAAAACAAAGAAAGCAAGAACCAGTGGCGCCTCCAACCTATTTACAGTCTTTAATTAGCAGAATTATTAACAATATTGTTTTAGAATTTAATAATGTGATATTAAAGTATGCTGAAGATGATATAGTATTATCACTAAATGCTCCAAGAGTGAGTTATAAAGCAGCTGATGCTGATTGGAAAGCTGCATTTTCTGACATTGCTTCTCCTGATTTCATTGCTCGAAAACTATTGACTGTAACTGATCTAACTGTATGTCTTGATAAGAGGAACTCACTTGGGAAAATTGATGTATTTCAAGTAAGTAATCCCGCAGATATTTGTTTTCAGCATATTGTTTTTATGGGCATATACGGGGTATAGACGATAACTTTGGATTTTACAGTATTTTTGCACAACTTCAGTTCTAGCCTCATGTTAGTTGTCCCTCAGAACAGTAAAACCTCTAAATTTTCATGATTATTATTTTATATTATTATCAAGAACTTGGAACAGGGACAAGAAGATAGCTAAGAACTTTCTTCTCTTGAGGAAGTTTCTATTTGCTGTTTAAGAATGAATGACAAAAGTGTCAAGCTTTGAAAATATATAACCCAATCTATGCGATAAGTCTACAAGTAGACAAATTTGAATTCTACTGAAATCTGAAAATGCAGTTTTAAATACTTGCAGTTTGGACTACTTTGGATACTTTGGACTTGCGGTCCAAACTATCCAATTTACAGAAAACTTCGAGCTCTTTGTTTGAGAGTGAAATTCTACAGATTTAGAAATTGTTGAGATTTTAAAATCACTATACCTCTCGGGTTCCTTGTTTGAAATTCTGGTTTCCAGCTGACTTTTGGGTAGCCAATTTATGATTTTTTTTTGTTCCCAGTAGAATCAGCTTAAAAAGTTTCATTGAACTCCAAGGAATCCTGGGCATCTAAAAACATATGTTGAGCTGGTGGAGAGTGGTGATGATGGTAATTTTAGCAAAACTCTGAAAAAAGGATAGCATAAATTAAAGCCATAACACAAGAAAAAAAAAAGCTGACAAATTTGTTTTTCCAATTTTAATATATTTGTATAATTTATTTCTAGGTCAGTAAATTTCGGATTTATTTTTTCTTATTTTATACGATCTTACTTTACTTCTAGGAACCACTTCTGTACCGAAGTTCCCTTGAAGGTAGACTATATATGCAGTATAATTCAGCTTACTCAGTGGAGCCTCATACTTACCGAGTGGACTTTTTCTGCAAGAAACTCGATTTTTCCATGTCTGACTCTCAACTTCCAATGTTTATTAGACTTTTAGATTTGGCATACGCATTGCATTCAGGCTATTTTAGCTCAAAAAAGACCCAAGAAACAGATGATGAAGATGAATATGAGGAAGAAGGCGGTTAGAATAATCATTTCTTATTAACTGTTCTTCTTGAAAAGTATAACTACATATTTTTTTCTTGCTACCCCCTGCAAACAGCAACACTACAAAGCTGTGTAATCATTGAAAAACTTATGGAGATCCGATCATTAACGCTGGGATAAAGTCTGATGCCTTTTTTTATTTTTTTTTTTATTTTTTAATTTTGGAAGGTAATGTGGAATACTTTCACCCTCCTGTTGTTTAGAGCATCAGTGCATCATATTATCAAATTTGAATGCATAATGTTTGTTTATAACATGGATAAAATTTGCTACGAATATTGTCTAAATAGCAGGTAACCTTATTAGGCTGTAGAAAAATAATGATTAATTTTACCAAAACCATACCCATTATGGTAACAAACTGCAAGTCAAGAGCAACCTTTTCCAATAGTACCTCAACTCTGAAAAAGGAATTTATGCACACACACACACACATATATATATATATATATATATATATATATATATATATATATATATATATATATATATATATATATATATATATATATATATATATATATATATATATATATATATATATATATATATATATATATATATATATATATATATATATATATATATATATATATATATATATATATATATTTTCATCTTATGTATAAAAACCTCGGAGCATTTGGTATGTTTCTGTCTTTTTTGTCGGCCAAAAAATTTGGGAATTGCTTTCTCAAAACTGCCAGTCAAAAAAATTCAAAAAAAAAAAAAAAAAAAAAAAAAAATTCAGTGCTGCTTATGTAGAAATATATGAGAATTCTTATATGAGATATATATGAGAAGCGTTAATGACGCAGTAGGTTTTAGACTTTTACAGTGAAAGAAGGAGGCAAAACCCAAACTCTTCTTTGTGAGATTTTTGTACGTTTCAAGTTGCATATTCAATTTAAATTTCACTCGTTTTAAGACTTATTTACTCATTGATATTAGTAACTACTGAACGTTTGTTTGCTATGACTGCTAATTAATTTCTGTTTGTTCTGGATTTGAGTTCTTCCTCAAAAGCAAAATATTTTTGTTTGTTTTAAGTTGTACTTTCTTATTTAATTTACGCTTCAATCCTGTTGAGGTATATTTATTCATTACATTTTGGTGGGGCGCGGGGAAGCACTCTTTATCTTTCCCAGGGCCCAAGTGGTGCGAGACGAAGGGATTGGCTGGGTCAAAAGAGAGGTGCATGAGTCCTCAGGTGAGCCAAAGTCTTAAGTACCTGTTGTATGTTTTTTTGCTAAGATTATATATTTAATTTCTGTTCGTTTTGGGTTTCATTTATTCTTCAATAATAATTTCTGTCTGTTTTGAGTTTGAGTTATTGTAGTTTTCTATTTCTTCTGATCTAAAGTTTAATGTGGTCTTTTCTTTAGAAAAGGCCATATTTTTTAATTAATTTTTTTTTTAATTAATTTCTGTTCATTTTGATTGCCAAAGTTTCATGTTTTTCGAAATTCTCTATTTCAAAATGTTTTTTTCATTTTAAAATAAATTAACAGTTTTGATAAGAACTTATAAATTAAACTGAATATTGGATATATAATGATATTAATTGTTGAAAGCTCACCAGTTCGAAATTTTGTTTCACCCAGGCTGGATTTAAAGCTTTGACGCCTCTAGGCCTAAGCGTTTTTGCCGCTTCGGTTTTGCAAGATTTTCGGGGAAATCCCCAAAACTTCGGGAAGAGTGAAAGTCGCAGGATCTAGTTGGCCTATTCGTAAATTCTGGTCTGGTTTCACTACAATTTTGATTTTATTTTCAATGTTGAAATAAGAACAACAGAAAATATTTGTAATGTAATTCCTTTAAGTGAAGCGCTAAATACGCAGTAGGCCTTATACTTTTACCGTTAGAGAAACGGACAGCAGCCACACTGTTGTTTTAAGTTAAGATACCTTTCTGTATAATTAAATAACCCCAACTCTTTTAAAACGACCGCGGTCTAGCAACCAATCTTTAATCCAATTCTCACTTAAGTTTGAATTGTATTCTCCCAATTATTATAATAAAAAAAGGTAAACTAATTTTGCAGAACTTTATTGCCACTTAAGTAAGAGAATTGGTTATTTAAGTAAGAGAGTGATACTTTTACCGTTAGGAAAACGGATAGTAGCCATACTCTTGTTTGTAGTGAAAACACCATTCGTTAGAAGTACATAACCCCTACTCCCTGAAAACGACCGCGGTCTAACAACCAATCCTTAACCAAATTCTCACTTGTCTTTGAATTCTGTTCTCCCAATTGTTATAATAATATCAAAGCTAAGCTACTTTTGCTTGACTTTGTATACGCTTAAGTAACAGAACGAGAATTCTAAGTAAGAGAATCGGCTATTCATGCTATAAAATGATGATTTTACTATTATGAAAACAGGAAGTAGCCATACTCTTAGTTTGTAGTGAAAACACCCTTCATTAGAACTACATAACCAAAATCTTTCGGAAAGAATTGGAAAAAAAAAACTTTCGGAAAGTCTTTTTTTAAAATAATTTTTGTTCGTTTTTTTTACGAAAAGTTTTTTAGAAAACTCCTTTTTTAAAAATAAGATTTTTTTTTCAACATCAAACTTTCATCAAAGTATCAAAACTAGTATTAAAGTAACAATATCAAATTACCAAAGTATCAAAGTAAAGAAAGGAAGCATACTTACTTGGCCTTTGAACTATTTTGAACAAAATTGCTATCTCCAAATTTTGACCGGATGCCCTCTGGGAAAGTGGGGCGTGGGCTATTTGGCCATAGATCACTTTTGACTCTTAAAAAAGAGCTAGAAGTTTCAATTTCCGATGAAATGAGCCTCCTCTAAAGTTAATACGACCATGCCTTGCATAGAACCTTATATTCTAATAACTGGCAACTTACATAAGTTGAAATCCTTGCCCCGGGGGCTAGGAAAGATTTCTCAACCCTTGAGTTATAGTAATTTGAATCTTGGACAATTTTTAACAAAACGGCTATTTCAAAATTTTTTTAAGATGCATTTGGAGAAAAAAGGCTCAAGGGGTGGGGGCTTGTTACTTTTAGATCACTTTCGATTCTTAAGAACTTACATAAGTTACAATTCTTGTCCGGGTGCTATGGAGAATTGCTCAACATTTTGAACAAAATAGCTATCTAAAAATTTTGATTGGATGCATTTGGTGAAAAAGGGCCTTGGAGGGGGGGGGGGCTATTTGCCCTCCGATCCCTTTTGACTCTTGAGAAGGGCACTAGAAATTCTGATTTACAATCGAATTAGCCCCCTCCGAAGTTTATACGACCACTCCTTTCCATAAAAACCTTATATGCCCCCAGGGCACATTTGCCCCAGATTTTCTGGGGGGGGGGGGTGTTATCCCTGGAGTTTTTGTTATATTATCTTTGGTCTGTTTTGAACTAAATGGTTATATACAAAATTTGAGTGGATGTATATTTGGGGAAAAGAAGGTTGGGGAGAAGGGGGCTATCGTATCGCCATCGGATCACTTGACTCTTAAAAGAGGAACTAGAGTTTTGAGTCTTTAATCATGTGAGTCTCAAACAACTTTTATATGACCATTTCTCGCATAAAAACCTTATATACCCTTGCAGTATATATTAAAATTCTTTTCCGGGCTCTGGCGAGGAGGGGGATTTGTTTAAACCCAAGTTCTTTTTATATTATTTTTTGACTATTTCAAACAAACTGGGTATCTCAAAATTTTCGATTGATGCATTTGGGGAAAAGAGGCTGCTTTTGTCAGGGGCGGGGGTAGTTGCCCTCTGTTAACTTTTGACTCATAAAAATGTAACTAGAACTTTCAATTTCCAATCAAATGAGCCACCTTTGAAGTTTATACGACCACCCCTTACATAAAACCATATACGCCTCCCGGACATAACTTAAAAACTTGCCCCTCGGCTCTGGAGGGTTGTGTCGACCCCTGAATTTTGTTATCTGATGTTTCAATTATTTAAAAAAATAGCAATTTCAAAATTTGTATAGGATGGATGGGGCTGTATAGGGCTCTGGGGGGTTGTGTCGACCCCGGAGTTTTTGTTATCCCATGGTTGAAGTATTTAAAAAGATGGCTATCTCAAAAATTGTATCGGATGGGTTTGGGGGAAAAAGGGCGTAGGGGAAATAGTTGCCCTCCGATCTCTTTTGTCTCTTAAAAAGTGAACTAAAAATTTCAGTTTCCAATCAAATGAGCTCTCTCCGAAGTTTATTCAAGCATCCCTTCCAGAAGAACCATATATGCACCATGGGCATAACTTACAACGCCTGCCCCCGGGCCCTGGGGGGCTGTTTCGACACCGGATTTTTTTTTATCTGACCTTTGAACTGATTTTAACAAAAGGGTTATATCAACATTTTTATCGGATGCATTTGGGGAAAAATGGGCGTGGGGGCATAATTTACAACGCCTGTCCCCGGGCCCTGAGGGATTGTGTCGACCCCGTAGTTTTTGTTAT